>NC_079204.1:41447282-41707282 GCF_026745355.1 Beta vulgaris subsp. vulgaris | reverse complement strand
TTAAAGTTAAGGCCTTCCTTCATTTATTGAAGGGTTGCATGATCTTTTAATTAAAACTTGAGAAGGAAGAATATAATTTAACCAATGAATCAAAGAACCAAAGAGAACAAGGCGCCGGAAATACAGCAGCAGCGCCGGCAAGCAAACATGCGGTAGCAAGGAGGCTCTTGGTGTTTTTATGACGTTTCTTGGCGAAGAAGAAAGCGTTTCTTAAAGAAGAAGAAAGAGAAATTGAGAGGAAAAGAAAAACAGAAAACCGTGAGGAGAGAGAAAGAAGGAGGGGGCCGACTGCTTTGAGGAGATAGAAATAATAATTTTTTTGTGTGGTAAAATAATTGGTTCTAAGGTATTTATAAAGAGGTTTTTTCCTTTTTGGGCTTAGGAAAAGGAGATTGGGTTCAAATAAATTTTGATGATGAATAGAATTGATGAATTAGAACTCCTAACATCAATAGAAATCCTTTTCCTAATCAACTTAGAATTTGGGTTCCTCAAGCCCATTTAAACTTCTTTTTCAAATCCAATTAGTATTTCAAATATTTTTCAAAGCATGCCTAAATAAAATATTTTAACTTCCTTAAGCCCTTAAAATAATTTCTTTGACTTTCAAAATGGTCAACCTTCTTTAAATAAATAAATCATTTCAAACTAAATTATGTTTTAATATGAATATATAAATACTAAAATATATTTATAAAATCCATAAAATTACGGGTGATTACAATTTGTTATTCTCTTTCTTGTTTTGTCGTTCATCCTCTCTCTTCAACTATTCTCTCCCTTTAACCACCATTATAGTAAAAAAAATCAAAATCTTTAATTGTAGAATTGATATTGAATTATAATAAAATGACCTCATTAGTATGGCTTCTAGTCTATTATCCTGTCTTTTATTCTCCTCCTCTTCTTCTTCCCTTTATTTCTCTGTCACCTTCATATACCTCATATCATTCAAATTTGTTAGTCGAGTACAAACACTTAAGCAACTACAAGAAGGGGGTGAATTGTTGTTGGGGAGATTTTCTAACTTTTTGCAGAAATAAAAGAATGATTGTCTAAGAAAGAGATAAATGCATAAACAAGAAAGAAATAAGAACACGGGATTTTGACTCAATTTTCTTTGATAACTTTAGGCCAAAAGACTCTCTTTTGTACAACCTAAACTCGGACCTACCCTGTTCCTCTAGGAAACTTGTTCCCCCTGAACAGTTGACTTTCTCTCTTGACTTCACTCGTAGTCTTTTCTCTTTCTCTCTTCTCTTTCTCTTTCTCTTTCTCTTTTTCTCTCAAAATGATTACAGATTTAGATTCACTCAACCCAATCTATAATACAATAAGTAATAATGAAAGAAGAGTAAAACCGAATACACTTTCACTAAGATATTACACTTAAAATTCTGAAAGCATTCATTAAAAGATTGTTACACAAAACTATTTGTAGATGACAATCTTCCCATGATCTTCTCCACGATCATAATGGAGCTTGTGTTCAGCCACACTCCTTCCATGATCTAGCCGTTGCAAGTTATCGTTGGTGTAATACTCCGTATTTCTGGAATTAATTCGTAATAATTAAGAAAATATAAAGAGGTTAATAAAAAGGATTTTAATATTATTTACAGAATAATGAGAATATAATAATATTAATACGAGTCGATTGTGTTAATTTCGGATTTATAAAGGTTAAGCCGAGTTTACCCGATCTAGGATTACTACTTTTAGAAGGTTATAAAAAGGAAACGAAGAGGAGAAAAACTTCAGAAACCCTAAATTTCTTCCTTTCCTCCTTCAGCCGTCACCTTCCTTTCCTTCTCTTTTCTCTCTCGTTGCTCTCCTCTCCCCTTTCCCTGCCCTCCTCTTCTCTGTCGCTGTTTCCTCCTTTTCTTCATCTCTCTCTCGCCGTGTGTTGCTGTGCGAGGCTCGCGTGGACGAGGCTTCGCGAGTCCGAGGCTGCAGGCGTGTCGGTGTGTGCGAGACGAGCAAGGGACGAGGGTGCGCGCTGAGTTGTTGTGTGTGGCCGGGTGAAACGTCGAGGGGTGCGAAGGCTGTGCGAGACAAGTGAGCAGGACGCGACGTTGTGCGACGAGGCTCGAAGCGCGACGAAGGTGCGAGAGGTTTGGTGCGACGAGGGCTGCGAGTGCGGTGCTGGTGCGAAGGCTGCGAGCGAAGAAGCGTGTTGTCGTTTGTGTGCTGCGAGCAACGACGCTGGATCGAGGGCTGCGGTAGTGCGCGAGTGTGTTGCGCCGTTGCCGGAGATCGGTCGCCGGAATTTGTTTTCCGGCGAGCTTAACGGTATAAAATCAATTTTATATATTGAATATATTATATTAAGTTTAATTATAATTTATGTTTTCATAATTATGTTAAATTATAATTAGTTAATTAATAATTCAAGTTAATGAGTTCATTTTATTATTCTGACTATAATTGCGATATAACTTTTGGACATAATACTGGATCGGACCTAAGACTTTTGGACATAAGATTTTGGACATAAAACATGGTTGGACTTATAATTTAACTGGTTTGGTAAAGATAGTGGACTAATGACACTAACTAATATTAGTATGTTCACTAGCTTTGACTCCTAAAAGACGTTAAACTCTTTATAATAAGAAGTAACGAAAATCATAAACAAGGGGTTTAGTTATCGTTTACTCGAATTATTAAACCGTATAGTCTTATTTACGTAGTAGTTGTTATATTTCAACGACGTAGCACAAAATTTTATTTAACGGTTTAGGTCCCAATTTCATAAGCGGAACGTTCGATTAAGACAGCGAAAATTCTCCGTTACAAGGTACGTACGCGTACCAGTTTAATCCCAAGTATTAGTATCATGATTAGGTTGCAATCTATGTTATTGGAACCTAGAACATGATAGGGAACGTTTGATTGATTGAGATTGTCTGGTTAGACATTTGTAATTGAATGGATATAGCGTAATTCTATCGTAGTATAAACAAGAGCATTTTTAATCTATCCATAGTGTAACAAGGTTGTTACAAGAGATATGATTCGAGCATTGTAACTAAGAGGACAGGTAAATGATTCTATGTATCCATAGTGTAACAAGATGTTACAAGAGATACGATTTGAGCATTTTAATGAAGAGAACAGGTAAATGATTCTATGTATCCATAGTGTAACAAGAGTGTTACAAGAGATACGATTTGAGCATTGTAACTAAGAGAACAGGTAAATGACTATATGTGGTTATGAAAGAATGGTTAATATTAAAATGAATTATGGCAATATCTTGTAGTGGACTCCCTACAAGTGATGAACAATGGGGGGAGTGTGGGACTTGTCCTACGCTCCTACGCAGGCCTACTGTGACGACAGTAGTGTCCTTATATTTTTGACACTCAAGTAGGCGGAAGGTTCCGTTCGATCTTGGGGGTATGCATACTAAGGTGATGGGTGTGAGACGGAACAAAACCGTATTTGCATTTCATCTAACAGACCTAGTGTCTGTTAAGGATTCAGTAGCCCGTATGATTCTAGTAAGATGACGGTGCCCGTTCGATGCCAATTAAAGATTAAAGATATAAAGGTTAAAGGATGTAACATAGTGTAGCATCATGCTTAAGATTGTTCATGTGTGCATCATTTATGTTTACATGTATTCAATGGTTCATTACGTACTCAGCATAGCTGATTGTGTGTTATTATGTGTTTGATGAACTGCGATGAACCATTGATGCTACAATGGGGAGCAGACTAGGTGTGCTGGTGCTGCTGCATAATCTCGAGCATACGGGGACTAGGCTTGGGTATTTACATTTAAAGCATTTTGAAATAAGTATTATTGGTTTTTCTAAGACTTATATATGGTTTGTGGTTTGAATGAAAGGGGTCATTGATGATTCCCGAGTTGTATTTATATTTTAATTCCGCTGCATTTTAGTTTTCAAGTTAATGTTTTAAGTTATCGTTAACTCTTATTATGCCTTGCGTTCCATCGCGGCGGTAAGCCCCCGAGGTCGACGCGACGCGCAGTAGTGGTAGGCGCTTGTGGATTTTGGGGGTGTTACAAAACTGGTATCAGAGCCGAAGGCTCTGAATTTCAAAGACGTTTTAAAAACGATTTCAAAATGGGTAGTATGGGATAGGAGCATATAGAACATATTATGTTATGTGCATTAAGTCATAGGAATGATTGCAAATGTGATTTCGTTTCGTGTCTTGAACTCGAATGTGTTGTTTGATTGTTCAATTGAACGAACGATTCTTGCAATATTCAAATATGAATAGGTTAAGAGGATGTACAAGGATGTTTCAAAAATGGTGTTGAACTAAAACCTTATTTTTGCGACAAAACTCTTTACTTGATTGAAACGATCGTTTTATCTCTTAAATACATATATATATACATATATATGATATATGTTCGAAAACCTTTAAGGATACTTTATGATATTCCTTGTTATGGTTGTGACGTCTCATGTGAGATGTTTGTGTTGCAAGTCAATAAAGACTTAATATTTGTTCGTGACAATGCTTGCTATATGTGCAATGTGTATTGGTTAAGAAATACAGGATGATGTGTGTCACTGAGATAGCTATTATGTTATTTTCAGCGTAGAATGGTTCGGGAGGGAGGCACGCCTGAAACCTCTCTGAATATCGAGCAATCGATACGTGACTTGGTGCAAATCACTGCCAACCTAGCCCAAGGTCACAATCGTGAAGGGGATTTATCTGAAAAGGTTGCCCGTAGGAACCCACCAATACTGAATGGGAAAGGGGGACCTGAAGAATTAGAGAACTGGGTTGGGGAATTCGATAAACTTTTCTTCACCTTATCCTGCCTGATGAGAAAACTGTGCCCTTAGCGAGCTACTACCTTCAGGGAGATGCTCATTTCTGGTGGACCCAAGCTAAGAGCAACCTCCTGAGTCAGCCTGGTTTTGGGTGGGAAACTTTCAAAAAGGCCTTAAGGGACAAATATTACCCTCCATACCTTAAGAAGCAGAAAGCCCAAGAATTTATGATGTTGGAACAAGGGACTCTGTCTGTTGAGGAGTACTACGGAAATTCATCGAGCTGATGAGATTTGCCCCGGAAATAGCACCTACTGAGGAATCTAAAGCCTCACGTTTCGAACTAGGACTTACCCTTGACCTGCAAGGAAGACTAGGGGGAGATACATTCACCTCTTTAGTATTCAAAAGCTGCTCATCTTTATGCCATCAGGAAGAGAGAGGAAGGGGGTAAGCAGGGTGAGAAACGAAAGGATAATCCAACACCTGAGGTCCAGAAGTTTGAGAAGAAGCATAATGGGAACCAAAACCATCAAGACCCTCAAAGGAATTTCGGTAAGGGACCCAATAACAACAACGCTAATCCAACAACAATAACCGCAATAACAACACCAATAACCGCAGATACGACGTGTGTATAGGTGTAGGAAGTGCCCTAACAACCATCCTGGTAGGGACTGTGAGGGTAACAAGGTGGAATGTCGAGAATGCGGGAAATTGGGGCATAGGGCATATGAGTGCTACTCGAAGAACAAACTGATCAACCCTAATGGCCAAAAGAATGGGAATTATGGGGACAAACCTCGAAATGGAAATGGAAACGGGAATGGAAATGGGGAAGTGCTTACAATGTGAATTCTAACTACTCCAAGCCTGTAAACCAACACCAATAATCAACATCTAATGGGAACAATGCAACCAATTCCCAAGATAAGGGCAAGGGGAAGCTGTATATGATTCGAGTAGAGAACAAGAGGCTCGAAGGGATGTTGTCTCGGGTACATTTTCTATCAACTCCACTCCTGTTAAAGTATTGTTTGATTCTGGAGCATCATTGTCATTTATTGCCCATTCAACTGTTAGGACTTTAACATTGATCGAGTCTGAGTCGATTTCTATGCCTATAGTCATTCCGTCTGGGAGACTGTTAATTGCTCTAAAAGATTTCTAAAAGTGCCACTGAAAATAGGAGAGAGTTTCTTTCCTTCTGACTGATAGAGTTTAACTTATCAAACCTAGACGTTATTTTGGGGATGGATTGGCTTGGAAAGTACATGGCTAAGATAGATTCGATGCGCAGAAAGTGGAACTGAGAGATCCTTTGGGAAAAAGAGTGTCATATAGGAGAATACCTCGAGAACCCGGATTAAGGTGATCAATGCCTTACAACTTAAGAACTAGTAGACAAGGGATGGCCTCTTTTATGTGTTCGGTGAGAAGAATTGAGGATGATCCGTTGAGGCCTGAGGATGTGCCAGTAGTCCGAGAGTTCCAGGATGTTTTTCCTGAAGATATACCTGGTATGCCACCAAGGAGAGATGTAGAGTTCACCGTTGACCTAGTACCTGGGACTGGACCAATTTCGAAAGCCCCATATCGAATGGCTCCAGCAGAAATGAACGAGTTGAAAAACCAGTTGGAGGAACTACTCGACAAAGGGTATATTAGACCTAGCATGTCACCATGGGGAGCACCTGTCTTATTTGTGAAAAAGAAGGATGGTAGTTTGAGGTTGTGTATAGACTATCGAGAGTTGAACAATGTCACTGTGAAAAAAAGTACCCATTGCCTAGGATTGATGACTTGTTCGACCAACTTTAGGGTGCGGGGATGTTCTCCAAAATAGACTTAAGGTCAGGTTACCATCAATTGAGGATTGTTGATCATGATATACCTAAGACTGCTTTCAGGACTAGATATGGCCACTATGAGTTTACGGTAATGCCTTTTGGGTTATCTAATGCACCTGCAGTTTTCATGGATCTTATGAATAGGATCTTTCGACCCTACCTCGATAAATTTGTCGTTGTGTTCATAGACGATATACTGATCTATTCTAGGAGCAAGGAGGACCATGAGGGTCATTTGAGAGTCATTTTGCAGACACTTAGGGACAACCAACTATATGCGAAGTTTTAATGTGAATTTTGGTTGGAAAGAGTGTCATTTTTGGGTCACTTTGTCTCCAAGGAGGGTGTGTCAGTCGATCCTGCAAAGATCAAAGCCGTGAGTGAATGGCCTACTCCAAAGAATGTCACAGACATAAAAAGTTTCTTGGGTTTAGCCGGTTACTATAGGAGATTTGTGAAAGACTTCTCCAAAATAGCAAAGCCCATGACCACTTTGATGAAGAAGGATTGTAGGTTTAACTGGAATGAGGACAGTGAGAAAGCCTTTCAAACGCTCAAAGAAAGGTTAACATCAGCCCCTGTCCTAACCTTGCCTAATGGGAATGAGGGATATGATGTTATATGATGCGTCCAAGAATGGGTTGGGTTGTGTTCTTATGCAAAATGGGAAGGTCATAGCTTATGCGTCTCGGCAGTTGAAGCCATATGAAGTCAATTACCCAACACACGACTTAGAATTGGCCGCAATAGTGTTTGCCCTAAAAATCTGGAGACACTACCTTTACGGGGTGACTTGTCGAATCTTCACGATCACAAAAGTCCAAATACATCTTCACCCAGAAAGACCTTAATATGACAGCGCAGATGGTTAGAGCTCATCAAGGACTATGACTTAGACATCAGTACCATGAGGGTAAAGCCAACGTCGTTGCTGATGCGTTAAGTCGCAAGTCTAGCCATAGCCTGAATACATTAGTCGTTGCCGACAAACTTTGTGAGGAGTTTCTAGACTCCAGATAGAAGTTGTTCATGAAGGGGAGGTAGAAAGATTGCTGAGTGCCTTAACCATCGAGCCCAACTTTCTAGACGAAATAAGAAGAGTCAACCTGGGGATGTGAAGCTTGAGCGAGTCAAAGCAAAGCTTAAGGAGGGAAAAGCAGAAGGGTTTGCGATCCATGAGGATGGAAGCATAAGATATAAGGGTAGGTGGTGTGTGCCCAAAAATGTGAAGAATTGAAACAAAAGATAATGGTGAGGGTCATAACACGACTTATTCCGTCCACCCAGGGGGAGATAAGTTATATAAGGACCTCAAGAAGATGTTCTGGTGGCCTGGGATGAAAAGAGCAGTAGCTGAATTTGTTTCAAAATGTCTAACGTGCCAGAAAGTCAAAAGTGAACACAAGAGACCTCAAGGAAAGATTCAACCTTTAGACATTCCGACATGGAAATGGGACTCTATCCATGGATTTCGTTGTAGCCTTACCTAGGAGTCGGGGAGGCAATAATACCATATGGGTGATAGTGGATAGACTAACCAAAACAGCAAGGTTCATACCTATGAAAGATACGTGGAGTATGGAAGCCTTAGCCAAGGCCTATGTGAAAAATGTCATTCGATTGCATGGAGTACCCACGAGTATAGTATCAGATAGAGATTCGCGATTCCTTTCGAATTTCTGGAAAAAGGTTCAGGAAGCTTTTGGTAGTGAGCTATTGATGAGTACAGCTTTTCACCCAGCTACAGAGGTCAAACCGAAAGAACTATTCAGACCTTAGAGGACATGTTGCAGAGTGTGTGCCTTAGAATACCAAGGATCATGGGAAGACCATTTGGACCTCATAGAATTCTCATACAACAACAGCTACCATGCTAGTATTAAGATGGCACCATTTGAAGCACTATATGGGAGAAAGTGTCGTAGCCCTTTGTGTTGGAACGACATTAGTGAGACTGTGGTGTTAGGACCTGAGATGATTCAGGAGACAGTGGATCAGGTGCGATTCATTCAAGAAAAGATTAAGGCTGCACAGGACAGGCAGAAATCCTATGCGGATCAGAAGCGAAGGGATGAGAATTACGAAGTCGGGGAAAAGTATTGCTTAAGGTGTCTCCAATGAAAGGAGTGATGCGATTCGGGAAAAAGGGGAAGCTAAGCCCTAAATTCATAGGACCATATGAGATTCTGGCGAGAGTAGGCAAAGTCGCTTATCGCCTAGATTTGCCCAATAACTTAGAAAGGGTCCATAATGTGTTTCACGTATCCCAACTCCGGAGATACGTACCGGATGAGTCACATGTACTTGAACCGAAAATGTCGAAATAGACGAAACCTTATCCTATGAGGAGAAACCTGTCCAAATTAGACCGCAAAGTGCGTAGTACGAGGAATAAGGACTCAGAATTGTCAAAGTGTTGTGGAGAAATCAAAATACTGAAGAAGCCACCTGGGAAGCCGAAGATGCAATGCGTCTGAAGTACCCTGAGCTTTTTCAAGAGGTACGTGAGTTACGGGGACGTAACTTTTCTTTTAAGGGGGAAGAATGCGATAGAATTTCGCGCTTTCACCCTAAAGTATGTTAATTATGATAGTTATTTGTAGTTATTGCTGATCTGTTGTGCGAACGTTAGAAAACGCTTATGAAATTTTGGGACTTAGAAGTGCAAAAGATCGTCGTTAAGACTGGCTACCTCCAAGTTTCGGGACGAAACTTCTTTTAAGGGGGAAAGCCTGTAATACTCCGTATTTTTGGAATTAATTCGTAATAATTAAGAAAATATAAAGAAGTTAATAAAAAGGATTTTAATATTATTTACAGAATAATAAGAATATAATAATATTAATACGAGTCGATTGTGCTAATTTCGGATTTATAAAGGTTAAGCCGAGTTTACCCGATCTAGGGTTACTACTTTTAGAAGGTTATAAAAAGGAAAGGAAGAGGAGAAAAACTTCAGAAACCCTAAATTTCTTCCTTTCCTCCTTCAGCCGTCACCTTCCTTTCCTTCTCTTTCTCTCTCGTTGCTCTCCTCTCCCCTTTCGCTGCCCTCCTCTTCTCTGTCGTTGTTTCCTCCTTTTCTTCATCTCTCTCTCGCCGTGTGTTGCTGTGCGAGGCTCGCGTGGACGAGGCTTCGCGAGTCCGAGGCTGCAAGCGTGTCGGTGTGTGCGAGACGAGCAAGGGACGAGGGTGTGCGCTGAGTTGTTGTGTGTGGCCGGGTGAAACGTCGAGGGGTGCGAAGGCTGTGCGAGACAAGTGAGCAGGACGCGACGTTGTGCGACGAGGCTCGAAGCGCGACGAAGGTGCGAGAGGTTTGGTGCGACGAGGGCTGCGAGTGCGGTGCTGGTGCGAAGGCTGCGAACGACGAAGCGTGTTGTCGTGTGTGTGCTGCGAGCAACGAGGCTGGATCGAGGGCTGCGGTAGTGCGCGAGTGTGTTGCGCCGTTGCCGGAGATCGGTCGCCGGAATTTGATTTCCGGCGAGCTTAACGGTATAAAATTCAATTTTATATATTGAATATATTATATTAAGTTTAATTATAATTTATGTTTTCATAATTATGTTAAATTATAATTAGTTAATTAATAATTCAAGTTAATGAGTTCATTTATTATTCTGACTATAATTGCGGATATAACTTTTGGACATAATACTGGATGGACCTAAGACTTTTGGACATAAGATTTGGACATAAAACATGGTTGGACTTATAATTTAACTGGTTTGGTAAAGATAGTGGACTAATGACATAACTAATATTAGTATGTTCACTAGCTTTGACTCCTAAAAGACGTTAAACTCTTTATAATAAGAAGTAACGAAAATCATAAACAAGGGTTTAGTTATCGTTTACGTTCGAATTATTAAACCGTATAGTCTTAATTACGTAGTAGTTGTTAATGTTATCAACGACGTAGCACTAAAGTTTTATTTAACGATTTAGGTCCCAATTTCATAAGCGGAACGTTCGATTAAGACAGCGAAAATTCTCCGTTACAAGGTACGTACGCGTACCGTTTAATCCCAAGTATTAGTATCATGATTAGGTTGCAATCTATGTTATTGGAACCTAGAACATGATAGGGAACGTTTGATTGATTGAGATTGTCTGGTTAGACATTTGTAATTGAAATTGATATGTTGCATGGAATGCGTAATTCTATCGTAGTATAAACAAGACATTTTTTAATCTTCCATAGTGTAACAAGGTTGTTACAAGAGATATGATTCGAGCATTGAACTAAGAGGACAGGTAAATGATTCTATGTATCCATAGTGTAACAGAGTGTTACAAGAGATACGATTTGAGCATTTTAATGAAGAGAACAGGTAATGATTCTATGTATCCATAGTGTAACAAGAGTGTTACAAGAGATACGATTTGGCATGTAACAAGAGAAAGTAAATGACTATATGTGGTTATGAAAGAATGGTTAATATTAAAATGAATTATGCAATATCTTGTAGTGGACTCCCTACAAGTGATGAACAATGGGGGAGTGTGGGACTTGTCCTACGCTCCTACGCAGGCCTACTGTGACGACAGTAGTGTCCTTATATTTTTGACACTCAAGTAGGCGGAAGGTTCCGTTCGATCTTGGGGGTATGCATACTAAGGTGATGGGTGTGAGACGGAACAAAACCGTATTTGCATTTCATCTAACAGACCTAGTGTCTGTTAAGGATTCAGTAGCCCGTATGATTCTAGTAAGATGACGGTGCCCGTTCGATGCCAATTAAAGATTAAAGATATAAAGGTTAAAGGATGTAACATAGTGTAGCATCATGCTTAAGATTGTTCATGTGTGCATCATTTATGTTTACATGTATTCAATGGTTCATTACGTACTCAGCATAGCTGATTGTGTGTTATTATGTGTTTGATGAACTGCGATGAACCATTGATGCTACAATGGGGAGCAGACTAGGTGTGCTGGTGTTGCTGCATAATCTCGAGCATACGGGGACTAGGCTTGGGTATTTACATTTAAAGCATTTTGAAATAAGTATTATTGGTTTTTCTAAGACTTATATATGGTTTGTGGTTTGAATGAAAGGGGTCATTGATGATTCCCGAGTTGTATTTATATTTTAATTCCGCTGCATTTTAGTTTTCAAGTTAATGTTTTAAGTTATCGTTAACCTATTATGCCTTGCGTTCCATCGCGGCGGTAACGCCCCGAGGTCGACGCGACGCAGTAGTGAGGCGCGTGTGGATTTTGGGGGTGTTACAAAACTGGTATCAGAGCCGAAGGCTCTGAATTTCAAAGACGTTTTAAAAACGATTTCAAATGGGTAGTATGGGATAGGAGCATATAGAACATATTATGTTATGTGCATTAAGTCATAGGAATGATTGCAAATGTGATTTCGTTTCGTGTCTTGAACTCGAATGTGTTGTTTGATTGTTCAATTGAAGTTGCGAACGATTCTTGCAATATTCAAATATGAATAGGTTAAGAGGATGTACAAGGATGTTTCAAAAATGGTGTTGAACTAAAACCTTATTTTTCGACAAAACTATTACTTGATTGAAGATCGTTTTATCTCTTAAATACATATATATATACATATATGATATATGTTCGAAAACCTTTAAGGATACTTTATGATATTCCTTGTTATGGTTGTGACGTCTCATGTGAGATGTTTGTGTTGCAAGTCAATAAAGACTTAATATTGTTCGTGACAATGCTTGCTATATGTGCAATGTGTATTGGTTAAGAAAGGACAGGATGATGTGTGTCACTGAGATAGCTATTATGTTATTTTCAGCGTAGAATGGTTCGGGAGGGAGGCACGCCTGAAACCTCTCTGAATATCGAGCAATCGATACGTGACTTGGTGCAAATCACTGCCAACCTAGCCCAAGGTCACAATCGTGAAGGGGATTTATCTGAAAAGGTTGCCCGTAGGAACCCACCAATACTGAATGGGAAAGGGGGACCTGAAGAATTAGAGAACTGGGTTGGGGAATTCGATAAACTTTTCTTCACCTTATCCTGCCCTGATGAGAAAACTGTGCCCTTAGCGAGCTACTACCTTCAGGGAGATGCTCATTTCTGGTGGACCCAAGCTAAGAGCAACCTCCTGAGTCAGCCTGGTTTTGGGTGGGAAACTTTCAAAAAGGCCTTAAGGGACAATATTACCCTCCATACCTTAAGAAGCAGAAAGCCCAAAATTTATGATGTTGGAACAAGGGACTCTGTCTGTTGAGGAGTACTACGGAAATTCATCGAGCTGATGAGATTTGCCCCGGAAATAGCACCTACTGAGGAATCTAAAGCCTCACGTTTCGAACTAGGACTTACCCTTGACCTGCAAGGAAGACTAGGGGGAGATACATTCACCTCTTTAGATCATGTGTTTGGCAAAGCTGCTCATCTTTATGCCATCAGGAAGAGAGAGGAAGGGGGTAAGCAGGGTGAGAAACGAAAGGATAATCCAAACCCTGAGGTCCAGAAGTTTGAGAAAAGCATAATGGGAACCAAAACCATCAAGACCCTCAAAGGAATTTCGGTAAGGGACCCAATAACAACAACGCTAATCCCAACAACAATAACCGCAATAACAACACCAATAACCGCAGATCTGAGCGTGTGTATAGGTGTAGAAAGTGCCCTAACAACCATCCTGGTAGGGACTGTGAGGGTAACAAGGTGGAATGTCGAGAATGCGGGAAATTGGGGCATAGGGCATATGAGTGCTACTCGAAGAACAAACTGATCAACCCTAATGGCCAAAAGAATGGGAATTATGGGGACAACCTCGAAATGGAAATGGAAACGGGAATGGAAATGGGGGAAGTGCTTACAATGGGAATTCTAACTACTCCAAGCCTGTAACCAACACCAATAATCAGACATCTAATGGGAACAATGCAACCAATTCCCAAGATAAGGGCAAGGGGAAGCTGTATATGATGTCGACTAGAGAACAAGAGGCTCGAAGGGATGTTGTCTCGGGTACATTTTCTATCAACTCCACTCTGTTAAAGTATTGTTTGATTCTGGAGCATCATTGTCATTTATTGCCCATTCAACTGTTAGGACTTTAACATTGATCGAGTCTGAGTCGATTTCTATGCCTATAGTCATTCCGTCTGGGAGACTGTTAATTCTCTAAAAGATTTCTAAAAGTGCCACTGAAAATAGGAGAGAGTTTCTTTCCTTCTGACCTGATAGAGTTTAACTTATCAAACCTAGACTTATTTTGGGATGGATTGGCTTGGAAAGTACATGGCTAAGATAGATTGCGATGCGCAGAAAGTGGAACTGAGAGATCTTTGGGAAAAAGATGTCATATAGGAGAATACCTCGAGAACCGGATTAAGGTGATCAATGCCTTACAACTTAAGAACTATGTAGACAAGGGATGGCCTCTCTTTATGTGTTCGGTGAGAAGAATTGAGGATGATCCGTTGAGCCTGAGGATGTGCCCGGAGTCCGAGAGTTCCAGGATGTTTTTCCTGAAGATATACCTGGTATGCCACCAAGGAGAGATGTAGAGTTCACCGTGGACCTAGTACCTGGGACTGGACCAATTTCGAAAGCCCATATCGAATGGCTCCAGCAGAAATGAACGAGTTGAAAAACCAGTTGGAGGAACTACTGCAAAGGGTATATTAGACCTAGCATGTCACCATGGGGAGCACCTGTCTTATTTGTGAAAAAGAAGGATGGTAGTTTGAGGTTGTGTATAGACTATCGAGAGTTGAACAATGTCACTGTGAAAAAAGTACCCATTGCCTAGATTGATGACTTGTTCGACCAACTTCAGGGTGCGGGGATGTTCTCCAAAATAGATCTAAGGTCAGGTTACCATCAATTGAGGATTGTTGATCATGATATACCTAAGACTGCTTTCAGGACTAGATATGGCCACTATGAGTTTACGGTAATGCCTTTTGGGTTATCTAATGCACCTGCAGTTTTCATGGATCTTATGAATAGGATCTTTCGACCCTACCTCGAAAATTTGTCGTTGTGTTCATAGACGATATACTGATCTATTCTAGGAGCAAGGAGGACCATGAGGGTCATTTGAGAGTCATTTTGCAGACACTTAGGGACAACCAACTATATGCGAAGTTTTCGAAATGTGAATTTTGGTTGGAAAGAGTGTCATTTTTGGGTCACTTTGTCTCCAAGGAGGGTGTGTCAGTCGATCCTGCAAAGATCAAAGCCGTGAGTGAATGGCCTACTCCAAAGAATGTCACAGACATAAAAGTTTCTTGGGTTTAGCCGGTTACTATAGGAGATTTGTGAAAGACTTCTCCAAAATAGCAAAGCCCATGACCACTTTGATGAAAAAGGATTGTAGGTTTAACTGGAATGAGGACAGTGAGAAAGCCTTTCAAACGCTCAAAGAAAGGTTAACATCAGCCCCTGTCCTAACCTTGCCTAATGGGAATGAGGGATATGATGTTATAGGATGCGTCCAAGAATGGGTTGGGTTGTGTTCTTATGCAAAATGGGAAGGTCATAGCTTATGCGTCTCGGCAGTTGAAGCCATATGAAGTCAATTACCCAACACACGACTTAGAATTGGCCGCAATAGTGTTTGCCCTAAAAATCTGGAGACACTACCTTTACGGGGTGACTTGTCGAATCTTCACGATCACAAAAGTCTAAATACATTTCACCCAGAAAGACCTTAATAGGACACGCAGATGGTTAGAGCTCATCAAGGACTATGACTTAGACATCCAGTACCATGAGGTAAAGCCAACGTCGTTGCTGATGCGTTAAGTCGCAAGTCTAGCCATAGCCTGAATACATTAGTCGTTGCCGACAAACTTTGTGAGGAGTTTCTAGACTCCAGATAGAAGTTGTTCATGAAGGGGAGGTAGAAAGATTGCTGAGTGCCTTAACCATCGAGCCCAACTTTCTAGACGAAATAAGAGAGAGTCAACCTGGGGATGTGAAGCTTGAGCGAGTCAAAGCAAAGCTTAAGGAGGAAAAGCAGAAGGGTTTGCGATCCATGAGGATGGAAGCATAAGATATAAGGGTAGGTGGTGTGTGCCGCAATAATGTGAAGAATTGAAACAAAAGATAATGAGTGAGGGTCACAACATGACTTATTCCGTCCACCCAGGGGGAGATAAGTTATATAAGGACCTCAAGAAGATGTTCTGGTTGGCCTGGGATGAAAAGAGCAGTAGCTGAATTTGTTTCAAAATGTCTAACGTAGAAAGTCAAAAGTGAACACAAGAGACCTCAAGGAAAGATTCAACCTTTAGACATTCCGACATGGAAATGGGACTCTATAATGGATTTCGTTGTAGCCTTACCTAGGAGTCGGGGAGGCAATAATACCATATGGGTGATAGTGGATAGACTAACCAAAACAGCAAGGTTCATACCTATGAAAGATACGTGGAGTATGGAAGCCTTAGCCAAGGCCTATGTGAAAAATATCATTCGATTGCATGGAGTACCCACGAGTATAGTATCAGATAGAGATTCGCGATTCCTTTCGAATTTCTGGAAAAAGGTTCAGGAAGCTTTTGGTAGTGAGCTATTGATGAGTACAACTTTTCACCAGCTACAGACGGTCAAACCGAAAGAACTATTCAGACCTTAGAGGACATTTGAGAGTGTGCCTTAGAATACCAAGGATCATGGAAGACCATTTGCCTCATAGAATTTCTACAACAACAGCTACATGCTAGTATTAGAGATGACACCAAGATTAAGTGAGAAAGTGTCGTAGCCCTTTGTGTTGAACGACATTAGTGAGATCTGTGGTTTAGGACCTGAGATGATTCAGGAGACAGTGGATCAGGTGCGATTCATTCAAGAAAAGATTAAGGCTGCACAGGACAGCAGAAATCCTATGCGGATCAGAAGCGAAGATGAAATTACGAAGTCGGGGAAGAGTATTGCTTAAGGTGTCTCCAATGAAAGGAGTGATGCGATTCGGGAAAAAGGGGAAGTTAAGCCCTAAATTCATAGGACCATATGAGATTCTGGCGAGAGTAGGCAAAGTCGCTTATCGCCTAGATTTGCCCAATAACTTAGAAAGGGTCCATAATGTGTTTCACGTATCCAACTCCGGAGATACGTACCGGATGAGTCACATGTACTGAACCGAAATTGTCGAACTAGACGAAACCTTATCCTATGAGGAGAAACCTGTCCAAATCTAGACCGCAAAGTGCGTAGTACGAGGAATAAGGACTCAGAATTGTCAAAGTGTTGTGGAGAAATCAAAATACTGAAGAAGCCACCTGGGAAGCCGAAGATGCAATGCGTCTGAAGTACCCTGAGCTTTTTAAGAGGTACGTGAGTTACGGGGACGTAACTTTTCTTTTAAGGGGGAAGAATGCGATAGAATTTCGCGCTTTCACCCTAAAGTATGTTAATTATGATAGTTATTTGTAGTTATTGCTGATCTGTTGTGCGAACGTTAGAAAACGCTTATGGAATTTTGGGACTTAGAAGTGCAAAAGATCGTCGTTAAGACTGGCTACCTCCAAGTTTCGGGACGAAACTTCTTTTAAGGGGAAAGCCTGTAATACTCCGTATTTTTGGAATTAATTCGTAATAATTAAGAAAATATAAAGAAGTTAATAAAAAGGATTTTAATATTATTTACAGAATAATGAGAATATAATAATATTAATACGAGTCGATTGTGCTAATTTCGGATTTATAAAGGTTAAGCCGAGTTTACCCGATCTAGGGTTACTACTTTTAGAAGGTTATAAAAAGGAAAGGAAGAGGAGAAAAACTTCAGAAACCCTAAATTTCTTCCTTTCCTCCTTCAGCCGTCACCTTCCTTTCCTTCTCTTTTCTCTCTCGTTGCTCTCCTCTCCCCTTTCGCTGCCCTCCTCTTCTCTGTCGTTGTTTCCTCCTTTTCTTCATCTCTCTCTCGCCGTGTGTTGCTGTGCGAGGCTCGCGTGGACGAGGCTTCGCGAGTCCGAGGCTGCGAGCGTGTCGGTGTGTGCGAGACGAGCAAGGGACGAGGGTGTGCGCTGAGTTTGTTGTTGTGCCGGGTGAAACGTCGAGGGTGCGAAGGCTGTGCGAGACAAGTGAGCAGGACGCGACGTTGTGCGACGAGGCTCGAAGCGCGACGAAGGTGCGAGAGGTTTGGTGCGACGAGGGCTGCGAGTGCGGTGCTGGTGCGAAGGCTGCGAGCGACGAAGCGTGTTGTCGTGTGTGTGCTGCGAGCAACGAGGCTGGATTGAGGGCTGCGGTAGTGCGCGAGTGTGTTGCGCCGTTGCCGGAGATCGGTCGCCGGAATTTGATTTCCGGCGAGCTTAACGGTATAAAAATCAATTTTATATATTGAATATATTATATTAAGTTTAATTATAATTTATGTTTTCATAATTATGTTAAATTATAATTAGTTAATTAATAATTCAAGTTAATGAGTTCATTTTATTATTCTGACTATAATTGCGGATATAACTTTTGGACATAATACTGGATCGGACCTAAGACTTTTGGACATAAGATTTTGGACATAAAACATGGTTGGACTTATAATTTAACTGGTTTGGTAAAGATAGTGGACTAATGACACTAACTAATATTAGTATGTTCACTAGCTTTGACTCCTAAAAGACGTTAAACTCTTTATAATAGAGAAGTAACGAAAATGCATAAACAAGGGGTTTAGTTATCGTTTACGTCGAATTATTAAACCGTATAGTCTTAATTACGTAGTAGTTGTTAATGTTATCAACGACGTAGAACTAAAGTTTTATTTAACGGTTTAGGTCCCAATTTCATAAGTGGAACGTTCGATTAAGACAGCGAAAATTCTCCGTTACAAGGTACGTACGCGTACCAGTTTAATCCCAAGTATTAATATCATGATTAGGTTGCAATCTATGTTATTGGAACCTAGAAACATGATAGGGAACGTTTGATTGATTGAGATTGTCTGGTTAGACATTTGTAATTGAAATTGATATGTTGCATTGGAATGCGTAATTCTATCGTAGTATAAACAAGAGCATTTTTAATCTATCCATAGTGTAACAAGGTTGTTACAAGAGATATGATTCGAGCATTGTAACTAAGAGGACAGGTAAATGATTCTATGTATCCATAGTGTAACAAGAGTGTTACAAGAGATACGATTTGAGCATTTTAATGAAGAGAACAGGTAAATGATTGTATGTATCCATAGTGTAACAAGAGTGTTACAAGAGATACGATTTGAGCATTGTAACTAAGAGAACAGGTAAATGACTATATGTGGTTATGAAATGAATGGTTAATATTAAAATGAATTATGGCAATATCTTGTAGTTGGACTCCCTACAAGTGATGAACAATGGGGGGAGTGTGGGACTTGTCCTACGCTCCTACGCAGGCCTACTGTGACGACAGTAGTGTCCTTATATTTTTGACACTCAAGTAGGCGGAAGGTTCTGTTCGATCTTGGGGGTATGCATACTAAGGTGATGGGTGTGAGACGGAACAAAACCGTATTTGCATTTCATTTAACAGACCTAGTGTCTGTTAAGGATTCAGTAGCCCGTATGATTCTAGTAAGATCACGGTGCCCGTTCGATGCCAATTAAAGATTAAAGATATAAAGGTTAAAGGATGTAACATAGTGTAGCATCATGCTTAAGATTGTTCATGTGTGCATCATTTATGTTTTCATGTATTCAATGGTTCATTACGTACTCAGCATAGCTGATTGTGTGTTATTATGTGTTTGATGAACTGCGATGAACCATTGATGCTACAATGGGGAGCAGACTAGGTGTGCTGGTGCTGCTGCATAATCTCGAGCATACGGGGACTAGGCTTGGGTATTTACATTTAAAGCATTTTGAAATAAGTATTATTGGTTTTTCTAAGACTCATATATGGTTTGTGGTTTGAATGAAAGGGGTCATTGATGATTCCCGAGTTGTATATATGTTTTAATTCCGCTGCATTTTAGTTTTCAAGTTAATGTTTTAAGTTATCGTTAACCCTTATTATGCCTTGCGTTCCATCGCGGCGGTAACGCCCCCGAGGTCGACGCGACGCAGCAGTGGTAGGCGCGTGTGGATTTTGGGGGTGTTACAGTTGGGAGTTAGGCGGTTAGTTTCCACAACTTTAGCCACTAATACACGCGTATCCATTATCCCACGCCTTATTGGTATGTGGGTTGTTGTGGTTCCTAAAATCTAGGAACTACCACAACTTATCCTCATTAGGCGCTTGTTAGGTTTGTTTTTGACGGCTCTTCTTCAAGGACTCTATCCAAAAAGCTGCGCACAAACTAACTTCACAGAATATTATGGAATCACAAAATATCACAATTTTTTATCCATAATATAAACGGTTTGTCACAAACACAAATAAAGTTTAACAACTTAATTTTGATTAATCACCTAATCAATTCTCCATAAGTTATTTAGCATATTATTTGTGATATCTAAAAGATAATAAACTAAAAAAGAATAAATCTAGATTATAAACTAAGCAAAAAAAAAACGACTAAATCTAATAACATAAAATTAAACTAATAACACACGAAAGAAAAAGAAACTAAATTAAACAAAGTTAATTATTTGTCATTATCAAAATAGTGAAACAACAATATTCCCCCTTTTTGATGATGACAAATAATTGGAAAAAAAAATTTATGTTTTTATGTTTTAAGAAAGAAAGGAAAAAAAATTGATAAAATAAAACTATAATACACACACACAAAAAAAAATAACACACAAACTAGACCTAAGTAGACTCAACTAAGACTGGGAACAAGAACAGGCTCTACTGGGAACAGGGATGAGAAAAACATGCATAGGAACTAAGTAGGAACGAAAAAAAAATTATACAACAATATTTCTTCCCCCTTTTGTCATTATCAAAACCAAGTTATGAACCTGCAGCACTAGAGAGTTAACAGTCTAGGCATCAAGCAAGTTGCTCAAACATACAGATCTCGTAATATTAGCCATCCATGCACAAAAATAAGCAGATAGAAAGCAGCAATATGGACAGCAGAACACAAGAGTAAAGAAGAAAAATAGAAGAGATTAAAGTGCTTCATGTGTCTCAAAAGGACACATAAAGAGAGAACCAAACGAAATTGTTTAACAATAATAACAGCCACAAAAAAACCTTGTCTGATTGTTTCAAAGTTAAAGGAAGTTAAGCTTAGAGCGTTTGAAGAGAGTGGAGACCACATAATCAATTTTTTAGATGACACCATCCACCTTGTTCCTAATCCCAATATCAACATTCTTAATGGCCATCATTTGTTGTTGTTGCTGAGAATCCAGAGTCGAGACAGTGGTCTCTATAGCATTGATCCTGATGTGCAATAGGGACAAAGAGTCTTGAATTTCCCGGAGTAGCTTGTTGAGCCCAGTATTAGGTAACAAAGGAAAATCAACAGTGGTAGAAGGAACTGGATCTGAGTCTAGGTGAATAAACACTGTTTCACCTTGATCCTGCTCCTTCAGATGCTTAGACCCAACAACCCTTTGACTCTTCCTCACAGACCCACTTGGAATGCCCTCTTCACCCAGCTTCCTCTTACCACCCACCTCAACCTTAACAGGAGTTTCTTCCCTCTCAAAATCTACTTCCCATTGACCAACCTTAACTAAGCCTTGAAGAGTTCCTTGTGTAGATAATTTTCTGGCTCAAGACAAAAGGGGACGCAGGCAATTGATTTGCAATTTTTGAAAGATAGGAGAGAAGTTTCCATAGAACTTTGGTGTTATGGAAATGCAGTGAGAGAGATGTGAAATAATCAAAGAAGGGAGGTTGATTTTGATGTATTTGCAAGGCAGTACATAATGGAGAGATCCATTAGACTGCCTGGTTCTTTTTGAGGAACGGGGTAGAATGAAACGCCAAACAAACTGGAATACAATTGTTGAAAGGGGACAATTCTTTTTGATCTAAAGATAATGCATTAGAATTCCTTAAAGAAAGCAAGAATTTTAGCATTAGACTCCATTGATGTTAAGTTTGCCCTACCCTTAATATATTTTGTAACCCTCAATTGGACATCAAACCATTCCCCCAGCTTCTTTTCAGTTAAGTACAACACAACCATTCACTACACTCACACATACCCCTCAGTGTGTTTAAAACTTGAACAAAACTCTTTCATTTCTTTTTCATAAAGACCCTCATCTAAACTACAATTTTCCACCATTTTGAAACTTTAATATGTTTCTACAGTTCCGTCCACTTGGACTTTTTGCACCATGCAACATCAACACAGAAACCCACAAGAAATTGGGATGACTTTGTTTTCTTACCTCGCTTTGTAGGAACTGTAATCTCTTTTTCTTGTTTGCTTTCAGCTTCGTTTTCACCATCTTCTTGTTTGGGAGAGAGAGAAACAAGAGCAGAGGATTCTGATTTTCACCCACTGGAATCGCCTTTGGTCTTAGATGATTCTTGAGCACTAATTTCATCAAGGGATGGTGTTTTCTCTCTGGGAAAATTTTCGTGATCACTGGTATTTTTACTGTGAGAAGACATGCTGAAAGGTTTTGGAGGGAGGTTGAAGATGAGCGATGAGAGAGAGAGATGAAGTGATGTGAGAGTTGAAAGTTGTGAGGGGTCAGTGATGTGATGGGTTGGGTTATAAAAGTAATGATGATACTGTGTGAAAGAGAAGTAGACGGTTAGGTTTAATGAAAAAGTTTATTGGGTTTTGGAAGATATTAATGAAGTTTCTTCATTTAACTCAGATTAACGAACGTGTAATTGTGGCAATAATACATTTAACGCATTTAATTATGGAATGGAGGTGTGAAAAGAAAAAATGAGCAAGGAAATTTGGAGGGAAAAATAAAAAAAATAGAAAAATTAAAAAAAATACTCTTGCATATGATAAAATTTGTCCATAATGTACAAACTACATACGTACCAAATATGTGCAAGGACAATAAGGGTAATATTCAAAGACATATGTGAGTCCTTATACTAGCTTGACCCTAGGTGTATGAAATTTAATTCATGAAAGTTGCAGGGCATACTTAGTACGAAATAATTTTTGGGGAATAACATCATTTGTACATTTAAACAATTTTTATCATTCCTAGTTCCAAGCGTATCTTTTCAAACCTGTCCCTAGATAGAGGTTTAGTCAATATGTCAGCTATTTGATTTTCAGTTGGACAAAAATCAACTTTGACTAATCCCTTTTCTACATTGTCTTTTAGGAAATGATGCGAATGTGAATATGCTTGACTCTAGAGTGATGAACTGGATCCTTGGAAATGCATATGGAACTAGTATTATCACAGAGTATAGGAACACACTTAAATTTTATGCCAAAGTCACGTACCTGTTGCTTGATCCATAATACCTGAGAGCAGCATGCAGCAGCTGCCACGTATTCAGCTTCGGCTGTTGAAAGAGCAACAGTGTTTGTTTCTTTGAACTCCAAGAAACTAAGCTTGATCCTAGGAACTGGCAATACCGAGGTGTTTTTCGATTCACCAAGTCTCCAGCATAGTCAGCATCAGAATAGCTTACTAGATCAAAGATGTCACTTCGAGGATAGAACAAAAAAGATCATCACTTCCTTTCAAATATCTAAGATCCTTTGACAGCTGTCAAATGAGATTCCTTAGGATTTGATTGGAATCTAGCACATAAACCAACACTAAAGGAGATATCAGGCCTACTAGCAGTTAGATAAAGTAAGGAACCAATCATACCTCTTTAGAGTTTCTGATCTACGGACTTACCACTTTGTCCTCATCTAACCTTGTCCTGTTCCTATGGAGTATGGTTTGTTTTTGCTTGATCCAGTCCATATTTTTTCAATAACTCCTTTACATATTTTTGTTGATGGATCATTGTTCCTCTTTTAGTTTGCTTGATTTGCAAAGCCGAGAAAGAAGTTTAATTCTCCCATCATGCTCATTTCAAATTCCCTACGCATTAACTCAGCAAATTCTTACAAAGAGATTCGTTAGTTGCACCAAAAATTATATCATCACATAAATCTGAACCACTAGGATGTCTGTTCCTTTGGATCAAGGAACAGGTCCTATCAACTTTCCTCGTATAAAATCATTAGAAAGTAAGAATTTTGAAGTCTTTCATACCATGATCTAGGAGCTTGCTTAAGCCCATAAAGAGCTTTATCTAGCTTATAGACATGTTAGGAAGATCAGGGTTTTCAAAACCAGGAGGTTGTTACATAGACGTCTTCATTAAATACCTTTAAAAAGGCACATTTGACGTCCATTTGGTACAACCTAAAACCCATGAATGCAGCAAAGGCAATCAAAATTCTTATTGCTTCTATTCTAGCTACAGGAGCAAAGGTTTCATCGAAGTCAATACCTTCTTGTTGATTGTACCCTTTGGCTACGAGTCTGGCTTTGTTCTTATGACTGTTCCATGTTCGTCCAGCTTGTTCCTGAAGACCCATTTTAGCCAATCACCTTTTGGTTTTTAGGCTTGGTCTCAAGATGCCAGACCTTGTTCCTCTGGAACTCATTCAGTTCCTCTTGCATGGCATTTATCCAGTCAGACTCCAGTAGGGCATCATTGTGATCTCGTGGTTCTGTCATAGACAAAAAGCCATGGAAAGCATAGAAATTTTTCAATTGGGATCTCGTTTGAGTTCCCTTTTCAATATCACTTACATTAAATCCAAGGATGGGATTTTAGGTGTTTCCATGGTCTTGGTTCAAATCTCCTTGTCTCTGCTCCTCCAGCTTGAGGATCTTCATTCGTTTCATCTGGATGAATTTTGCTGCTGTTCCTCCTGTATAACAGGATCAGGAACATCTATCTCTTCTTCAGGAATATGCTTTTTGTCGGTTCCTGCAGGTGTTAGTTCCTCATCAAGTTCACTGACTCCTCAGACGAGTCAGTCCATTTCAAAGTCATTTTCATGACTTAGTTCCTGCAGGAGTTAGTTTCATCGAAAATAATATGGACACTTTCCTCAACACACATTGTTCGTTTGTTGTAAACTCTATATGCTTTACTATTTAAAGCATATCCAATAAAAACAGCCTCATCACTTCTAGCATCAAACTTTCCTAAATTGTCTTTACCATTGTTATGTACAAAGCATTTACAACCAAAGATTCTAAAGTATGAGATATTGGGTTTTCTTCCTTTGAGTAGCTCATAAGGGTCTTCAGACAATGGTCTTAGCATGACTCTATTGAATATAGCATGCCGTGTTTACTGCTTCAGCCTAGAAATTCTTCAGAAGATTGCTGGCTATTATCATTGTTCTTGCCATGTGGCAATGTGCGATTCTTCCTCTCCACCACGCCATTTTGTTGTGGAGTCCTAGGAGCTGAGAAGTTGTGATCAAGTCCTTCATTTCTGCAAAACTCATCAAATTTGGAGTTTTCAAACTCCTTACCATGATCAGAAGCAAGTGCTTAATTTTAAAACCACTTATTCTTTGAGTTCTTTTTGCAAAGTTAACAAATTCATCAAATGTCTCTATTTGCTATGAAGAAAAATAACCCAAGTGTATCTTGAAAAATCATCAACTATAACAAGTACATATCTCTTACCAGATCGCTTTGGATTCGAACAGGGCCACATAAGTCCATATGAATCAATTCAAGAGGACTTTGTGTGCTTACCATTTTCTTTGTTTGAACGAGGATCTAACTTGTTTCCTTTTGCACATGGTCCACATACTTCATGATTTAAGACTTTGATTGTTGGTAATCAAACAACTAAGTCCTGACCACTTAGCTTCTGGAGCAATGCCATACTTGCGTGCCCACACATTTATGCCAAAGAAGTGGTTCATTGCGACGACACTTAAACAAGTTAGTTGTTCCTAGGAACAAGGTTGAGTCAACAACGTAGTGTTTCCTTTCCTAGTTCCTTCCAGAATCTTGGTACCTGTTCCTGATTACTTACTACACAATACTCATCAGTAAAATTACATTTCCCTTTGTCGCAAAATTGAGAAATACTAAGTAGATTGTGTTTCAAACCCTCGACCAAAAATCATTATCTATGGAATGTGACTTAGACTTTCCTACCTTCCTATAGCTACAATATTACCGGTAAGATTGTCTCCGAAGGTCACAGTTCCATCATAGGCTGAAAGCGAGAGAAATTTCTTTTTATCTCCTGTCATGTGTTTAGAACAACCGCTATCGAGGTACCACAGGTTGTTCCCCTCACTTTAGCCTGTATCAAAGAAATCAGTCAGTGAGGAACCCAGTTGACTTGGGTTCCTCTGTTGGGCTAGTATTTCTTCTTAATTTCCACACTTGCTTAATTAAGCGAGTGTTCATCTCAATATGTTCTTCTCTGGAGGAACAGTCAACTAGGTGTCCACTGTTCCCACAGTAAGAGCATATACGATTGCTTGGAAGATCAACATATTTTTTTTATTTTGTTTTTCTTCTTGTGATTGAAACCTAACCCACTTCTTCCTTTATTTTTATATTTTGTATCCAACTCACTGGATCAGAGAAGTTTGTTCTTGAAGATTCCATTTTTCTTTAAGTACCAGATACTCTTTAAAACTTTTTCATGTTCGAATTTTAATTTTCGAACTCGGATCTGGTATTTATAGAGGAACTGGTTCCTTCAGGAAAAATAGTTTCAATTCAGCCATTTCCATATTCAAGAAATAATTTTATTTTTAGCATTTTCAAAAGCTTCTCGAATACGTCGGTTTTCATCAAAACTTCAAAGAATCTTTCCTCATATTTGCATTCACTGTTTTAAACCATTTTGAATGACCTTTGGTGACTTCTAAGGCTTTTTCTAAATTTTCTTCTCTAACGCAAATGGCCTTGTAGTCATCCACAGTTTCCAAAAGAGTTTTATTAATTGATTCTTTGAAAGTTCTTTTAACTCTTCTTCAATAACATTAATGCGTACCTTTTGTTTGGCAAGTCCCTTCTTCGTCTTTGCCATGAGACACAAATGAGCTGTTTCTCTTCGGTTGTTCCTGCTCCTCGTCTGAATCGATTCTCCCAGGCAGCAACCATGCCCTTCTATATCAACTTTTGAGAAGGTTTTTGTTGTTCCTTTCCCTTCTCCTATTTTCCTTTCCCTTGTTATTTTTCCAGAGTGGACATTCCTTTATGAAGTGTTCAGGACTTCCACATTTGTGACAGCTTAGCTTCCCTGGCTTTTTCAAGTTCTTTCCTTTGTAATTCTTGTTGAAGAACTTCTTGAATCTTTTCACGATCAATGCTGCCTCTTCATCATCAATTTCTGAATTCTCTTGTTCATCGGACTTGAGAGCCAAAGCTTTAGGTCTACTAGAGTCAACTTCATGAGTTCCTAAATGTATTTCATGAGTCAACAAGGAACCGGAAAGTTGCTCGATATTGAATGTGGTGAAATCTTTTGTTTCAAGCAAAGCAGTGACCTTTGCCATCCATTTGTCATCTTGAGGTAGGCTTCATAGTACTTTTCGAACTTGTTCCTCTGGAGTGATGACCTTCCCTAGGGATTCAAGCTCATTTATTATGTTGGAGAACCTTGTGAGCATTTCTTGGACAGACTCCTTAGGCTTCATTTGAAATAGTCATATTTGTGCATGAGCATGTCAATCTTTGATCTCTTGACTTCGTTTGTTCCTTCGTGAGTAACTTGAAGAAGTTCCCACATTTGCTTGGCTGATTTGCATCCCATGATTCGATTGTGTTCATGGGGACCAAGGCCAGAGTGGAGAATCTTTTTGGCTAAGTTGTTCATCTCCATTTTATCAAAGTCATCTTTATCATATTTGGAGAGAGGTTTGGGGATGTCTGTAAACACAAATTTTAAATCTGCAAAATAGAGAGTCAAATTATGTGAACCAAAATAATATTTTATTAATTTTGTATTTTTGGGTTACAATCTCTAATGTTTTAATCCTCTGATTAAATCTCCACGTGTATTTGAACTTTGCAATTCACGAACAACTTTGATTTTCATGGATAAGGGCCTTCATGCTTGATCTTGTTCAAGGATGTTGATGTAGAATAGAACGGCACATCAATTTGTATGCTTGTTGTTCTTGTTCTATTGGAAGGATTTGATGTTGGTTTGTTGTTGCTCACAAACCAATATGATCTTCCTGAATGAGGGCCTTCAGGCTTAATCTCGTCCAAGGTTGATCTTGCAGTTTCCTTCTTCCGAGAGAATTTGATGTAACTTGACTGGCAGAGAGATTACTTGACAGGTTTACGTTGTGCTTTCTGCTTTTCTCCTTGATGGCTCTGGAGTCTGATTTTCTCTCCCCTCTGCAAGCGAAGAGGAGAGCTCTATTTATAGAGTTAGGAGAACCCTAGGGTTTTCACTTATCCTGCCTCATGGGCCTCATGGACATAACCTTTTCATTAGCCCAATGGGACATTGACCCAACAATAGATGATTAATTAAAATAGACCTAATTTAGTGATAAGCCCAAATTAATTAAATTTGATGATCATCCATTCATAAAAGTCAACACTTGACTTTAAAACTTTAATGGGTCAATTAAATGTGTGACGTGACATATAATAAAATTTTATGCCTACAATGTCTTCACCTTTTTCATTTTTCTCTGTGACTTCGAAGTTACTATCACTCTCCAAACTTGATAATTTTCAGCCTTAATGAAAATTTCCATACGATTCCTCCAGTATGGATAGTACTTGCCATTAAAGATAGGTGGACGCTGAGTTGAGTAACCTTCTTCCAATCTTTCTCCCGATGTGTTCATCATTTCCAGGAACTAGCTCCTCAGTGTTAACATTTTTGGAGGAACCAGGCTCTGATACCAATTGTTAGTCGAGTACAAACACTTAAGCAACTACAAGAGGGGGGTGAATTGTAGTTGGGGAGATTTTCTAACTTTTTGCGGAAATAAAAGAATGATTGTCTAAGAAAGAGATAAATGCATAAACAAGAAAGAAATAAGAACACAGGATTTTTACAAGGAAAACTTCCTAGGCCCAATAGGAAGAAAAACCTTGACCACGAGGGATTTTGACTCAATTCTCTTTAATAACTTTAGGCCAAAAGACTCTCTTTTGTACAACCTAAACTCGGACCTACTCTGTTCCTCTAGGAACTGGTTCCCAGTCAACTTGTTCCCCTGAACAGTTGACTTTCTCTCTTGACTTCACTCGAAGTCTTTTCTCTTTCTTCTTCTCTTTCTCTTTCTTTTTTCTCTCAAAATGATTACAATTTAGATTCACTCAACCCAATCTATAATACATAAGTATAATAAAGAAGAGTAAAATCGAATACACTTTCACTAAGATATTACACTTAAAATTTTGAAAGCATTCATTAAAAGATTGTTACACAAAACTATTTGTAGATGACAATCTTCCCATGATCTTCTCCACGATCTTCTCCACGATCATAATGGAGCTTGTGTTCAGCCACACTCCTTCCATGATCTAGCCGTTGCAAGTTACCTTTGGGAGTTAGGCGGTTAGTTTCCACAACTTTAGCCACTAACACACGCGTATCCATTATCCCACACCTTATTAGTAGGTGGGTTGTTGTGGTTCCTAAAATCTAGGAACTACCACAACTCATCCTCATTCGGCGCTTGTTAGGTTTGTTTTTGTCGGCTCTTGTTCAAGGATTCTATCCAAAAAGCTGCGCACAAACTAACTTCACGGAATATTATGGAATCAAAAAATATCACAATTTTTATATCCATAATATAAACGGTTTGTACAAACACAAATAAAGTTTAACAACTTAATTTTGATTAATCTCCTAATTAATTCTCCATAAGTTATTTAACATATTATTTGTGATATCTAAAAGATAATAAACTAAAAAGAATAAATCTAGATTATAAACTAAGCAAAAACAAAAACGACTAAAATCTAATAACAAAAAATTAAACTAATAACACACGAAAGAAAAAGAAACTAAATTAAACAAAGTTAATTATTTTCATTATCAAAATAGTGAAACACCAAAATTATCATTCTCATTTCATTGATCTAATTCTTGGAGAAATTAAGGAAAAAGGATACAAAAAAGAATAGCAAGCTGAATAACTCATTTAGAAGAGAGCTACAAATCTGTTGCCAAGAAATCTCACTATCACTCTGCATCAAACACCACCAGACTACCTTAAACAAAACCATACGATAAAAGTAAATGAGCATAATTCTCTTCAACTATTATCACAGTTTACTCAATCCTCGATTTATTATAAGTATAATTTCAGTTATTACGGATGGTGATTTTTGTAAGTATAATTATTGGACCTTTTTTAAAATACTATAATTTGATAAATACTATGCATGCTTTAGACTTCCCTTTTTTTTTGGAATTTTTTATAGTTAATGTTCTTTAAAATATGTATGCCTAGATAATTAAGGAAAAATACAATTCTTAGATAATTTAGTGCTTGTTAGCTTTTGCCTTTTAAAAAATATCGAAAATTTGATTTAGTTGCTTCTATAATTTTTATGTATTATGTATTCAAGTCTTCCAAAAAAAGTAATTTTGAATAAAAAACATTGCACAATCATCATATAATTTCCTAAATTTTATATTAATATATACAGTTGAATTATTAGTATCTAAATTAAAATGATTCAAAATCAATACTATATCCTAAACAAATAAGTTAATCTTTCAAAAATAAAATTGCGTTACTTAGCACAAACTTTTTACATATAAGTTCTAAATTTGAGAAACCATTAACAAAGAAAAAATATCATCATTGGGTACTTTTGCCTTTTGCTATATTATTCTTTAGAATAGTAAAATGACAACTTACTTTGAAAGTTCAAATGCATTTATGCACACAGTTAAATGAAGACGATGAGGCGATGAGCAAACAACAAAAGTACCTAAAATTTTGATAACGTCTATTGCATTCTTGTTGCTTGGAGCCATAACTGTCCTCTTTCCTACTAAAGAAGGTCCTACACTTCAGGTCGCCATTTCTATTGTGGGTACCGAAATATATATACAATATATGATCATATAACAATTTAAATTACAGACTTAACATGCTAGTATGGTGTAGAGTAAATAATTGAATTCTCTGATGGCAATCTTGGCAATCGAAATAATGCGTATCTCAGTTACAGTCTCAAATTTATAATATTAGCCTGAAAAACAATTCGATATCATCAACTTATAATAATCATTTCAAGATATTTAACAGGAATATAGATCAACCTCTTTGCTAAAAAAGATTATCAATAAGCTTCCATTTCTTCTCAAAATCATCAACTTAAGGGGCCATAACTCTTTCTTTAGCCTCTACATTGTTGCTGCTTTGACTGTGCTAATACCGTTGTAGTGTGGCGTAGTTGGTGCTCCAATTAAAAATCTGGGCTTTTGTATACAGATAATATAATATCAATAATCAATATTGAAACATTAAATTCAAAATAAAGAAACTTAAGAAAGATTGGCATACATAACATGTATATTGTATTCACGAAGAACGTATAAATATATCATTGTTAGGCAATACTTAGATGCTTAACTTATCTTGAGAGGCGATTGAATCTTGTGTTTGACGCATTGACTAAACCTAAGAAACATATTTTTTCAGTCGTTGAATATAATAAAGGTTTTGAGTATTGATTTATTTTATACTCTCTTTTTGCCAGCTACATATATATGCTTTTACTTTGAGAAGGTTTTGGAGTGATCACTTTGAGACTCACCAAAAAATTATTCTCCATCAAGTATACCGCAACCCCATTTTTCAAAGGGCCTATGTATGTGTATTTAGGTTTTGAAACAATGTTTAAAGAAATTAATCCGATTTGTTTCCTTTCGGAAAACCTTTTTTTTTGAAAAAAATGTAATAAAATATCATAAAATCACGAATTTTCATATTTAAGAGTGATTGAATCAATCCCTAAAATCAAGTTATGCAATTTAGGAATGATTGAGATTTGGGTGATCAAGTTGCACATGATTTAAGATTGTAATATATTCACAATTTCACATAGCATGATTTAAGGAGTTCAAAAAAAAATTCGGCCGTATGATTTGATAAGTAAATGACATGTGGCGAATTTGCTTAGTTGGAAAGTGTTTTAAGTGTCTAAGTAGACACGTGGGATTCGACTGATTGTGAATCGCAAAATTATCCAGCTTTATTAGATTAGAGTATATAGATACATAAATATCTTCTCAAACTTCTAATACACATGTTTATAATCTCATTTTAAATATTAACAATGTGTAATTAGTAGGATTCGAACACATGATCTTTGAAATGAAATGTGAGAGTTTAACCACTAATCCACTACATTTGAATGCTTAATGTTTCATAGTAAAACATAACAAAGTCTTATAATTATATGCTTTTTGATCTCTTACACCTTTATTAAGTAATAACATTTTCTTACCCTAATTCCATTGGATTTTTTTTTGATATATTGAAATTATTATTTTAGTTCCCCAATTCCTTAGAAGTTTTTTTAATAACAATTTATCATGTCATAACTTCCAGTGGTCTTGGCATAGTGGTTGCCCACTTTGTCCCTTAACCAATTGGTCGGGTATTCGATCCTCAATCTTTGGGAATGAAAAGAGATTCTTGGCCAGCCCTTTACCCTTTAAGTGGAGCACCCGGGGCGAGGGGATTAGTCAGTGCTATCGGCGGTGGATACCTTGGTTGTTCACGAAAAAAAAAACTTCCATTATCTAATTTTGCACTAGATATAATATTATGAAAAACTAATACACTTAGGGCCTGTTCTCTTCGGCATAAAACAGCTGAACTGAACTGAACTGATCTGAACTGAACTGAACTGAACTTATCAGAGTTGAACTGAACTGAATTGAACTGAACTGAACTGAACTGAATTGAATTGAATTGAATTGAAATAAACTGAATGTAATAAATATATAAATAATATTTTAAACAATAATTATATGAATATTAAATAATAATTATAATGATAAGTACTAATAATGAATAATAATAATAATAGTATTTTGGATATTTTTAAATGATAGTTATAAATAAATAATATTAATAATCATAAATTAATAATAATAATAATAATAATTAATGATAATAATGATAATTAATAATAATTATTTTATATTATTTGTATTAATATTTAATACTTGATGATGATATATAATAACAATAATATCTAATAAGTATATTAATATTACTATTTTAATAATTAAATTTAATAATATAAAATATTTAGTAATAAAAATAATGATTGGGTAGGACCACAAAAATTACATCATAAACCGTCTTGACGCGATTTGATTGGTTTATGGGCTAAAAAAAGTGGGTTTATTTGTGCTTTGACCTAAACCATGTTCCTCCTAATAATAATAGTAATAATAATGAGTAAAACTATAATAAACAAAATAATATATAGAAACAACAACAACAACAATAATAATAATAATAATAATAATAATAATAATAATAATAATAATAATAATAATAATAATAATAATAATAATACTTAATAGTAATGATATATATTTAAATAATAATAATAGAGTAATTAATAAAATAAATTATACCAACATAATAATAATATTTAACAAAATGGTTATAAAAAAATGGAGCTGAACTGAACTGAACTGAACTGAACTGAACTGAACTGAACTGAACAGACCCTTAATTATAATATTTATAAAAAAAACGGTAGTTTTAATTAATCTAACTATTGTCCCTTTTGCAAATCAGGCGCCTTAAGTTGCGAGTTCCAAGTGTCAGTTCTCCACATCAGATCATCATCATCATCGTAATCTCACTTTCATTTGGAAAAAAAAAAGTCTCACCTTGCTTTGACTTTCACTCCGCTACTTATGAATTTCTGATCTTCCCGCCGATCATCCCAAAGCAAAAACCCTTTCTTTGCCTTTTCCATTCTTGTTTCTGGGTACTTTATAAATCCAAAATTTGGAGTAATTCATAGTATAAAGTTCAGAACTTTACATTGTTCATCATATACCCAGTTGTGGGTCGTGCTTCTTTTTCTTGTATTCCTGGTAAATTTTTGGGCCCTTATTGTTAAAGCTTGACTTTATAACGATAACACTCTTTGTACTGAGAGTTGCTTATATTAGTATCACTTTTGATTGTATATGAAACTTTTGCCACTTTATAATCTAAATCAAAACAATAATTATTGCAATTATGTATATATTTGGATTTGTTCCTAGATTGCTGAGCTTTAATTTTGTCTTGTGCTACACTCAGCAGAGTCAAACACTCAAAGCTAAACACAAAAATGGCATCTCCAGCAAATGTTGTGGGTTTTGTGGGATTTGATGATATGAGTTTGGAATTGGCTGCCTCACTTGTTCGATCTGGCTATGCTGTTCAAGCATTTGATTCTCAGGTTCAGTTTAACTTAATCGATTTTATGTTTTGGACCACCAAATGGTTGAGTATACCTATGTATCTGATCATTTTGCTACTTAATATAAGTATTGAAATAATGGGAATGCTATTATATGTAGGAAAAGAGATGGGCTGTTAATTGCTAAGTGCTCGTTTGGTTGAATGTAGGAAGTGTAAATTCCTTGGAAAATTATCTTCCCATGTAATTGTCTTTCCTAGGAATTGCTAGATGTTGTTTGGTGATTCAAGGGAAATGAAAATTCTCATGGGAATTTCCACTTACCTAGGCCCCCCTAGGTAAGTAACTTCCTCCATTTTGTGGGAAGTGGAACTTCCTAGGAATTTCTACTTCCCATGAATTTGTCAACCAAACAACACCAAACAATTTCAATTCCTAGGATTTCTAACTTCCTATGTTAAATAATGTTAACCAAACAACCCTAGGGTCTGTTCGCTATCATTTTCTATTTCTGAGTCTTATGGAAACTAAAAAAGTAGTTTCTAGTTGTCTGGTGTCAAATTTTAAAATTAACATAATGGGTATAAGACTATAAGTATGACTTATTACGCAACCTAATCATATGTCTTTTAGAAACTTAACAACAACTTGAAAAGGGATGGCAGTGATACCGGAAAGGTCCTAGGAGATTTATTTTTTTGGTTTTTGCTTGCAACTTAGATGTTCTGGTTCTTGATATTGTGACTGAAATGTGAAAATAGTCCTTATTCCACAATATCGCTTGTCTTTCACGTTGTTTTGGTTGTAGACTGCTCAAGGCTTTATGTGAACAAGCTCCATTTTAACTGCAAAATGTTCCATAAAAAATTATTTTATATTGTTGATGGAATGCTTGTTTTCTGTCATTAGTAGTATTCTATGGTTTTCAGAAACATACTGTAATTGAAGTGATGGAACTTGATGCTTGTGCTAATTAATAACATGTATGGAAAACTGGCAATGGTTCCATGGTCTGTGGCTAGGATCTTGGGGCCTAAGATGGTCATTTATCGCTTGATGTTTGTATTTCATGAGATAAGCCCTATATATTCCAACTATGAAGTGATAAAAGAACAGGATCCTGAATAATATTGTCATGTTTAGAAAATAGTTTTGGTTGTTTTTGGCATATCTTGATGATTATAATCTATCAGTATATGTGTATGTTCATTGTGTTACAAGAGATATTATGGAGTGACGCAAGGGTACTCTGTTGCAAGGCTGTATCTTCGAGATTCTTGGTTGCTAGCACTGGTCAATTCATGAAGCATGATGATATTATGATATTTTTGGCACTCTAATCCCTTGCTTCTGGGCATTAATGAATAATACAGATATGCGAAGTATAGGATATGTCTCCATTACTATGTCAATGACCACTTTGTAGTAGCACTTATTGACTATCCATGTTAGTCAACATCAAACTTTTCTGAAATTCTATAATTCATCAATCATCATTACCCTTATTTCTATACCTTCAATTAAACAGAACAAGAGTAGACGATATCCATAAGTGAAGAAAGCATGTTTCTGCCCGTTAGAGATATCTTCCAATACGGGTTCCTAGGAAGATCTATATGTTACTCTGCTTAGTACCTGCCTGAATTAGTGATAATCGAAAATTGGAATTATAGCTTAAATTGCCAAGATGGAGATCTGAATAAGATGGTGACCTTGCCTAAATTCATAGCATCCCTAGAGCCCTCAACTTTGTTCTAGGGGAGATATACATTGTAGTTGCCAATCAGTATTATCTAATGTTCTCTCGGATAAAAAGGAATAAAATAAAATGTGTAAAGATGCATCCTTATTTCAAACGAATAATGTGCCTTTTACTTCTCCTATCTTCTCAAAATATAGTTTAGGGTTTAGTCGAGTGATATGATTATAAATGTGGCTCATAATTTATATTCACTTAGCAAGAATGAATGCCATTGTAATATTGTAGCTCAGACAAGGAATGTGATGACTGAATCTAGAATGAAGTATTCATTTGATTTCATTTTCGACAAGAAAGAGTTTGTCGGAGCATTAATTGTACTTGGTTTGGTCATTTGATCTCGTCCATTTCTCATCCAGCTTGATAGGCCCTTGATGGTGGAATTTTCAAGAAAGCTCGGAGGAACTAGATGTGCCAATGCCGTGGAGGCTACTAGAGGTAAAGCTATAGATACTAGCTATTTACCTTTAATTTCACAGCCTCTTTCTCAAATTCTTATTACGCCTATGCTGATTAGAGTTTACCGACATGTTGCCTCTCTCTCCCCTCCTCCTTTCCTCCCTCCTCTTGAGTTCTTTTAAGCAAATGTATGTATAGGGTGGGGGTGCTACATGTTTATTGTCATAATGAAGTTCTCTTTATTTCTATAAACTTTAATCATATCCTGTTTACTCTTATAAAAAGAGGATTAATTTTACCTATGGTCAACAATATAATGTAGGGTATAACCTCTATTATATTAAATGGATTAGGAAGGTGATTTTTTGTATCCTATCAAGTTTGGAGCATTTTGAGTGACCTTTGATGTTGGTGAGAAGGAATGTCAGAAGTCCACCTTATGGCTTGTGGTGCAAAGATTGTCCTTGGAATGCTTATTTTCTAAGTCTATTTGCGGTGGTATCTAATGCAGAACCAAGATAAATCAGCTCTAGATTAGGTTTCAGAGTGCTGTTCACTGGAAACAGGCTCTAAAACCAGTCCATAAGTTAGATGTTGTTTGTCCAAAAAGGAGCATGGTTCTTGCCCTGCATTTATATTTGTGTGGTTACTAATTGATGGGCTGAGTAACATTCAAATTAGATCTTTTCTTTGGGTACCTAAATTAAATCTTTCCTATTTGAAGCATTAGATTTCGAGATCCTATGTAAACTTAATGATTTTGTGAAGACTTTTGACCTCTTCTGCTCTTTGATAAATCGTTTTAGGAAGGAGTTGAGTATTCTCTTTTCTTCTAGTTATATGGCATTTGTTATTTCTTTCTTTTGGGTGGGAGATGGTGATAACTTTCTTGAGAGATATTTGGAGCCACCCTCATGATTAGTAGTCAGGGACTCTGGACTCGTCTTTTGTTACTTTATGGGAGTGTGTTTAACTTCTCTTTGGACTCACGCTCGTGGGGGTTTATTTGCTAATTTTCCAATCTAATGTATTGCTAGATTGGAGTTCTTTTCTTTTGCATTGATTATTGATGAACTTCTGGTCCTCTTTTTTCTATTACTTCTTTTGCTGTTTGAATAATCTCATCTTATTTTATTGTTTTTAAAAAAATGATGCTTTGATAGGTTGGACCATATATAATATTTTCTTAAGAGTTTAAATGAACTCACAGAATTAAAACTAGTCTGAACTCTGAAGTATTATACGATCAACTCACTGAATCTACCTTGTCTTTTAGTATCTCATAGCACTTGTGAGAAATGATATCTTGTGTTGTTTTCGATTGCAGGCGTTGCAGCTATAATCCTCCTGATTTCTCATCCAGCACAAATAGATGACATCATCTTTGGCCGAGAGGGCATTTTGGAAGGTGAGATTCTTTGAACTTGTTGCAATAAATAAGTTTTTGGTCAATGTTAATACTTTCTTATGTCTATAATTTCAGGTTTGAAGAAAAATGTAGTAGTAGTTCTTCGTACAGTCATATTGTCTTCCGAAGTTCAGAAGCTTGAAAAGCGTCTTACAGGTAAATCAGTGATATCACTGCAATTCCTGCTACAACAAGATCCTCTCATAAAATATTTGTGGATGCATTGTGATAATTGTTCTTTGTGATTGGTTGTCAACGCATTCTATCGCAAAGCCTCTTGAATACTTTGAATAATTTGGCCCATAAACCTGGATGCATTGTGATAATCGTTCTTTGTGATAGGTTGTCAACGCATTCTATCGCAAAGCCTCTTGAATACTTTGACTAATTTGGCCCATAAACTGTTTGACATATTATCATAATTAATGAATGCTATGATGAGCAAAAAAAATGACAGCCTGATAGTGTGTCTTTACCACTATAAATTACAACCAATTACCAAGATAAATATTAAATGTAGTAAATTAGAGGGTAAATAAGGGTCGATCATGCAAGTAGATTGGAAAAAAATAATTTCAAGTTGAACTCATTATATTATTTACAAATTTAATTTAACAAGAGAATATAACAATGTAAAATACAACTACTCACATATATACGTGAATTTGGGTGGTTTTAAATTAGTTCCATAAGATTAGTATTAATTATAATCTTATGAGAGACAAGCATCTATATATCAAAGGTACTAGACAATGGAACTTTTAATTATGTAATGAAACCCATTTTGTTAGACCGAAATTTCAAATATGGTAACAGCACAATCATCCCTATTAGGTTCTTCTCCATGTTACCTTAAGCCGAAAATCTATGCTATATCAACCTAACCAGTACGAGTATCTTTGAAACTTGCAGTTTAAATTGGAAGTATTAGATTTGAGAGCTTATGAACCATAATAATTCACACTAGACTAGATCAAATTATACCCTACCTCAGATTATAAATTATTTACCATAAGATAAACCCTTTGGTACTCAGTTTCTTCATGTCACCTCTAGTACCCGTGTTGGATCCTCGACGCCCCGACATGGGTATTGATACTTTGACAATACATTTTGGGCCAAATCATGGAAATGTCTTATATAATAAACAAGTCGGACACTTATACACGTGTCCTTGTCTTACATAGGTACCCAAGTTCAAGTAACATAGAGATAAAATATGCTACACCATGTAATTTATTTAAACTAAATCAAATTTAGTTATACTAACAGCATAGTTAATAGTTTACAATAATAGTGTGCAACTATCATGCTTAAAATTAAAACCTTAAATGCTAAAGTAAAAATTTCAGAATGGTAAACTAAATTTCAACTAAGCAAAATTTACATATCTAAAATATATGACAAACATATCAATTATACTAAGTTAAGAGGATGTATATGAGTAGTAAGAACAAACTAAGAATATAGAAAAAATAGGGAGAAGAGAATTAGAGAAAGCTCATGGATTTGCATGAGAAAAACGTCCATCTTGTTTCAGATTGGAATCTACAGAAGTATGCATCCTCGTCCCTTCGTTGGGTATGGAACCCATTCAATTCCCTATTCTTGTTTCTACTTCAATCATCCTTCCATACCTCACTTTGGAACCCTCGTTATACCTTGGATTTCAGAGAAGTATTAGAAAACAGAGGAATTATGAAAGAAACATCCAAATGACTAATTTTAGGGAAGCCAAAATATATGATATTTGGAACTAATCACACGCGGAGCAAGTAGTTGGTCAGATCTTTGATCTTAGGTATGAGATAAGTAATTACATATGGAGCAAGTAGTTGTTTTGTTCAAGTCTTTGATCTTAGTTATGAAATAACAAAGGCAATTGGAGTTGGCGAAGGTTTGGAGGTTTCGAAGTTTGTTGATAGTTTCAAATGTTTGTTATAGTCCAAATCTCTTTCCGTAGCGAGTGAAGAACGATTTAAGTTAAGTTCAGTTCTGCTTATAGTCTACATAGAAACTGCTGACCCGAGATTCACTTCACTCTGATAGAGCTAAATTTCGCAAGTCGAGACACTAGCTTGACTTAGCAACTGGAAATACAGATATCCAGTCAAGGAGGCACTTGTGCACCTCCCTGACACAGTCAAATCCTTAGGGCCCACAACGCAGAAATAGCAATTCCCATGCAGAATGTATGAAGAAAAGCCATCCTTAACAAGTACTGGAACAAACACCCATGTCGTATTACTAATCAATCAACATCTATTAGCAAATACCTCACGATCTACTCAATCCCCTTGCATACATACTACATATGTCCAACCTAAGAGTACACTCAAGCTGATGAGGATTACATCAACAATCTCAAGAACATTCTAGGATTTGCGTGGTATGATAATTCTATTACATTATGTATTTAAGACTTGCAAACTCTACGGTCTGATGATTTGCTACGATAAATGCGGCTTAGCCTTCTATATCTGGTAGTTGACTTACTCTATCATTTTGCAGAGGAATATGGGATAAATGTAGTGGTTGATGCTCATATCTGTAGGGGAACTTCTGAAGATTTGGATGGGAAAATTGTGGTTCGTATCTCGTTCGGATCTCCTATGTCGAGTTACAATCTCATCTTAATTCAAATCATAGTTCCCGTATATTCCTGATTACGCCTTATTTTTTTTTATTATCCAGATAATTTCTTCAGGGAAGACTAATGCAACTGCTAGAGCACGCCCTTTTCTTTCTGGTAGTCACCCTCTTTTTTCAGTCCAACTCCAAAGGCATTTGTTTAATTTCTTGGATTTTTCTATAATGAAGTTGCACAAGTCAGCAATCCTGTTCATTGACTCGATGGCTTGAATATCTTCTGACAGCTATGTGTGAGAAACTTTATGTTCTGGAAGGTGAAATTGGTGCTGGAAGGTACATATCTCTTGTATGCAAAGTGATAGTTTTATTTTATATGTAATCATATGCACAAGCTTCTGGTCTAGTGGTTAAGTTTGATTTGATTTTGTGTAGTTTAGTGGGTCAACTTTGATTCTCATCTTCTTGAGGAATGTATTAACTTTAGACTACAACATCACCGAACGATCATTTTTCGACTTCTCTTCTGGAAATCAATTGAGTTACTTGAGGGGCTTGCTTAGAGAGTTAAAAATGCAGTTCGTCACTTTTATACCGTCACAGCTATAGCAATTGTTCATCTATCTATTTCTCGGATGTCCTCTTATCATTCTTATTTACATATCCGGCTCTTCTCATGCGTGTCTGACTTTTGCGGTTAATCTAAGCACTTTGATTCTCACGACTTCTCATGAAATATTCTAATGGTGTTTATCTAATGGTATTTTAATAAAAAGTTGATGTGATAGGAGTTGGTGGGATATATTTTAATTAAAGAGAGAAATTTGGGTATTTCTTTTATTGATAGATATAGAGTGTGGGCCAAAGAGGTGTTAGAAAAGTAGAAAACTAATATAATAATAGTGGAGCCATGCCAAATATGGAAGTGTTCAAAAATGATGTGGGGCAAACAAAAACGGGAAATGTTCAAATTATTTTGGGATGGAGGGAGTATATATTTGACTTACTCTAGGCAACTTTATTCATTTAACTTTATAATCTTAATCAAATTCTTATTCATCCTGAAGACTAGAACTAATTAGGCGTCTCGGTACTTCTCTTTTTTTTCTTCTTCTCCTAATCAAATATTTGCAATTATTTTAAGAGAAATATAGAAAATCGATTTCTAGTTTATAATTATGTTATGCTTTTCTAATTAAAAATCCAAAGGTATCACCTAGAATCTAAATACATAGATAATAAGTGTTTTTCTTATTACATAACTTGTAGTTCAAGAGGATTGCAAAAAAGCAATTGCTGTATACAAAATTAATATTGCATTATGTCGAACATTCAATGTCTAAAATCAAATAATCTTAATTTTTGGTCTCTCAAGCCATGAGCCCATGACTGATCATGGATTGTGTGATACATGTGATAACCTGTGGCTATCAAGGGTATCAAGTAATGTCTTCTTTCTTTATTCTGCAGTAAAGTAAAAATGGTTACGGAGTTGCTTGAAGCCATCCATCTTGTTGCTTCAGTTGAGGCGATTTGTCTTGGTGTGCAAGCAAGGATTCATCCTTGGATACTCTATGACATTATCTCGAATGCCGCTGGTAATTCATGGTGAGTGTCTTAATACCATTGGGTTTTCTGTTGCTTATATAGGTATCAATGGTGAAGACCATAGTATCTATCATGAAGTACCTTGGAAACTAGGAACTTATTGGATACAAAAATAGGAAATGACACGGGGCTTGGCAACAGCAGAATGCCACAACATTCAGAGAAGTGTGTGCTTATGATTAATATTCATTTCTCAGCTGCTATACAGTTTCTGGATTTTGATACACTTAGATAGTTTCATTACTGGAGACTTGGAAATAAAACAAGATATGCTTGATGCCTGATGCTATAAGTGAGAGCCATTGTAGTGTGATGCTTTGAATCAAGATAGCTGATGAATGTCTTGACTTTTTAATTTGACTGATTATCCTGGTTGAGAAGAATTTCGAAAGTTGATTTACTTGGCCTTCGTCGTGGATAAAATGTTGCTTGTTTCCAAAGGAAGAAACCTGGTAGGCCAAAGATGAATTTTACTAAGATAAAGGCATTAATACAATCTGATATATGGCTTCATAATGCAATTAGAGGAAAGACAAGTAGTTTGAGGTGAGTGAAAGAGAAAGACTGATAGGTTTTCTTTACTGGCACTTCAGGTTGTAGGTATAAGTGGACAACACTGAGAAGGTTGACACAATAGTCAGGATTGTTATGAGTTATAATTCGGAATATTTTGAGAAGGTCGCTAAAATAAAAAATAAACCATGTTCCACACTTCCACCGCTTTCTATATTAAGGGTTTCATTTCATTGTTATTTTTTGACGTCTTCCAGCAGCAATATTGTGCTGGTGATGCGTCCCATATTATTTAACAACAATAGCTCAAATGTTGGTATTAACTCAGATCTTATATTTTATGGCTTTATGCACAAATTGCTGAACCTCGGTTTCCTTTTTAGTACAGCAATAGCTCGAATGTTGGCATAAACTCAGATCTTATATTTTGTTGTTTCTTGTACACCGCCGTTCTTTTCAGGGTTATTTTTTTCATGTACAACGTGATTATCATACACATATTATCTATTGACTTTCTTTGGTGCTGTCCTTATTCTCATCTTATGCAACTTCTCTCGTTATTTATTGATTATTCTTTTTTATTGAATAACACAGATTTTGTACTAGGATGCAATGAACTTGTTAAGTGTATAAGTTCCTTGCTGTTATGATGTCATGTAGAATTATAGTAGTCCATGTTTTGTAAGTGTGGCTATGTGAACTTATCTTTCTGTGACTATGTCTGTTTATCTGATGCCAGTCCTTGTAAATATGCAGGGTTTTTAAGCACCATGTTCCACAGTGGTTGAGGTCTGATCATATGAAGCATCAAACATTAAATAACCTAGTTGAAAATTTGGTAAGATTGCTGGATAATATGAATTACGTGCGAAAGTTATCCATTTCTGGGTGACATGATGCGTCGTGTGATATGTTTGTGCAATTTTTTAGTTCAGTTTATAGAAGTCTAGTTCTCCATAAAAACAAATTCGATTTCTGGTTGAAGGATAGGAAGGCATATAATGTGATGCAGTTTGTTACATGACACTTACCCAAATCCATGCCATATTTGACTATTTGAGGATATGTGACCAAACAATCATCCTAGAACGAGCAATCGTTTTAGTCAGGACAGATTAGAGTTCAAGAAGGGGGTGTGCTTCTGACCTCCTAAGGTTGTCTAGCTACTATTTACATTCAGTTTTTGTTGTTGTTGTTGTTGGAGTTTATTAAGCATCAGAATTTTGCTGCTCCTATGGTAGTTTCCAACTTTTTGACATGAGGCATAGTTGATTTTCCCCGAGCATCTCAATATATATTTAGTTTTATGGGTTTAGATAAGAACAAGGAGCTTAAGCGAAGTTTCTCTTTGATAGTGAAAAATTACCGTGTCGAGTGAATAATTGTCTTTTGAGTTTCGTGTAGGTAGTAGGATTCCTGAAGGCTAATTCTTTGTTTATTTTATTCGTTCCTTTTTTTATTGTGTTCTAGTTATGCCTTTAGAATTTTAAAATTAGAAGAGTCAATCACAGTTTCTTGAAGCAAACGAGTTTTATTTTTGTTTTGCTTACTCGATTATGCACTGCAAGCTGTTTTGTGATGTGAAGTAATCCCAAGTAAGTTGATGTAATATCCGAAACATGTGCTATCAATTTTTATTTGAAGTATCTTCATACTCTCTTATTTAAAGTCTTACACACTGTCTGACGTTTCGTTGATCTGGTATAGCTGTGCTGTTTTGAAATGCTGCTAATATATAATATACTTGCATATTAAAGGGAACTATCTTAGGTTTGGCTAAATCTCTTCCATTTCCACTGCCGCTTCTTGGAGTTTCACATCAACAACTTCTTGGTACTGATTGCCAAATTCTTTTGGAGAATTCACAAGAATAATCCCAACTATGGACAGTCTTCCCAGTTCCCATAATAATTGCAACTATGAATGTTATACAGAATAATTTCAACTATGAGGGGTGCCTTCCAAAAATATTACCTAGTGACTAATAACTTGTTTAAGTAGTTTAATTTTTTATTTTCCAGCCTTTTGGCTTTCCTTTGTTTTGTCCCTCCCCGGCTACCCGTGCCTAAGATTTACCATAGTTGGGATTATTCCTACATCTTTTTCCATTTTTTCCCCTCCTTTCTCTATGTATTCGCTTTTTCTGTCCAAATTATCTCTATCTTGATTGTTTTTGATGGAATTTACAGGGTGTTCTCATGGTAGCGGAGATGAGGAAAGCGCACCATTATTTAAGGTGATCCTGGTTTTCCATAATATTTTAAAAGATGCTGCTCTTGTTGTGTTTCAGGCTATAGCTAATACTGTTCCATACAATGTGGCTGCTATGCATCTGTGGTTACCTCTTTTGAATAGGTATGGGGAAAAGTTCTTGGAATCAAACTTGAAGATGCAGCCAATGAAGAAACTTATAACCCTTTGGAATTAGCAAAAGTGCTGGATTCCAAGTTAAAAGCAGTAAACCGAGTCGGTTTCATTGGTCTTGGAGCAATGGGGTTTGGCATGGCAACTCACCTACTGAGGTCAAGTTTTACCGTCACTGGTTACGATGTAATAACACTTCCTCTTTCTGCATTCATTTTTGATCTTTAATGGGCTAGAAGAGATAATGGAACCCAGTTATAAACTAATTGTTACTTCATCTCGTATTTCTTGTCATGTTTAGGGAAATAAATAAAGGAACGTCATTGAATGTATTGTTTTCCACCTTTTATATAATTTCTTTACCAAAAGAAGAATTTAGTGGAACATTTAATCCTTTTGTTGATTATCATTTGAAAAAACGAATATTTTAGGACATACAAAAAAGGAAAATTTGACAACCAATATGGGATGAGGGAGTATTATTGTCGGTGACATCATTATTATTATTATTAATGTTGTTAATTAAGCTACAATTAAAAAAAATGTTTTTAAAATTACTGCTGTAGTGATCCTTGAATTAGCTTTTGTTTGGGCTGCACTGTTACGTGAAATAACTTTTTCACCCAATTTTTATTATTTTTTAGTCTTTAAAGGATATTGTAAGGGTGAAATATTGCTTTTATTAGAACATGAATACTTCGGTATCCTCTTTGTACATGAGAAGGAAATTGTGTCCATTTCACATACCTTCTAGTATTTCCTGTTTGCATTCTGATGGTGAATGGACGGACAGAAGCTGAAGATCTAAATATCAATCAGTTCTACATCAGGTTTATTTGGGTAATTTGTGAATGAAGTTTCTGTACGCTGGGAGCGACTCTCGAGTTGTCTCCTCCTGCATGACGGTTATTTTTAAAAAACAGTCATATCAATTCAGTTCACTTGACTAAGATTGTTTATCAGTGATGTGATTACTTGTGTTTAGGACACTAAGAAACATAAAATCTGCAAATTAATAATAGCATTACAGGGGCCCTTTATTTCTAATTTTTTCCCTCTCCCCTTTTTCTTATTTTGTATTGGTCTTATAAAGACTGTTTATTGTTGCTAAATGCGAATGTCAAACGTCTTTTGTTCAGTTGACAGTACAACTATGAAATTTCTTAAATGTCTTCTTAGAGATATTTTCTTTGTTGTATCTAAAAAATTAAATTGCCATCTTTATGTAATTTTATAAGACAACTAATGGAGAAATATCGAGATAAGAAGAAGGATTTACATATGGTTTTCATTGATTTGGAGAAGTAGTATGATAAGGTATTAAGGGGAATTCTTGGGTGGGCTTTAGGTAGGAAAGGAATTTCGCTGAAAAATATTGATATCATTAAGGACATGTATGAGGGAGTTAGGACGAGTGTGCGAATTACTGTTGGAAAGACCGAAGAGTTCCTGATTACGATTGGAGTATATCAAGGTTCCGCACTTAGCCCGTTTCTTTTTGCTATAGTCATGGATGAATTGACAAGGTCAATTCAAATTCAAGACGATATACCTTGGTGCATGATGTTTGCAGATGATACCGTGTTGACTGATGAAATAAAGGAAAGATTCGAAAGTAAACTGGAATGATGGAGACAAATTTTGGAATCTCTAGGCTCTAGGTTCTAGGATCTAGGCTGAGTAGAACAAGACGGAATATTTGGAGAGTAAGTTTAGTGGGTTCCTAAACAGAGGCAGGGGCAATTACCTTAGATGGGAAGATTGTCCAAAGTTCTGAATTCTTCCGATATTTAGAATCCATTATCCAAAAGGATGGGGAATTGGATGGCAATGTGGCATAGAACCAAAGCAGGTTGGTTGAAGTGAAAGGGTCCCTTGGGGTTCCTATGGATCCAGGTATGCCCCAGGAAAATTCTACGGCACGACAATTAGACCGGCGTCGTTGTATGGCACGAAATATTCGGCAGTGAAACATTATCACGTGCATATGATGAATGTGGTGGAGATGCGTATGTTACGTTGGATGTGTGGGCATACAACTTACAAGAAAGGATCGATTCAGGAATGAGATTAACCAGGAAGAAAGTAGGGGTTACACCAATTGAGCTGAAGATAATGGAGAATCGTTTAAGATTGTTTGGACATGTAAGGCGGAGACCAAGTGATTCCCCGATTAGGAGGCTAGAGTGGTGACAAAGTGACAGGGTTGTAAGGGGTAGGGGAAGACCTAAGAATTCTTGGATGAAGGTGATTGAGAAATGTATGATTCTACTTGGGATTGGGAAAAATATGGCGTTGGATAGGGCAGAGTGGAGGGAGAGATAATATGTTGATGACTTGACTTTGTATATCTTCCCTATTGATCCCTTTTAGTTTACTTCTTGCGTTTTAAAAACCTTTTGCATTGAACATTATTTAGATATTCCCTTTTTTGATGTTTTCTCTAACATTTTCATTTATTTTCAAAGCTGTTTTTCTCTCTGTCTTTTCTTGGCTCTCTTCTATATGATATTATCAAATGTATTTATTCTATTTATCTATCCTTACATTTTTTGTTTTTAACTTCTCTTATTTTTCTTACCCCTTATGTTATTTTTATTTAATTTTTTTCCTTCTTGTTTTACTCTTATTAATTTTACTTCCTCTCTCTTCCTTTTTTGTTCTTTTTAACTTCACGCTCTTTACTTATTTCACTGATCACGCCGTCACGGTGACGATTCATGTTAGCCGACCCCAAATCATTTTGGGACTAAGGCTTTGTTGTTGTACCATCTTTATGTAATCTATTTAATTTTATTCATGCTAGGTGTATGAACCAACACTTTCCCGATTCATTGAAGCAGGTGGATTAGTGGGTAACTCTCCACTAGAAGTATCGAAAGGTAAGTTGCTGCTTACACGTCTGTTTGATTTTAGATGCTAGATTTGCAAATAGCATTGAACAAGTCATGAATGAAGCTTTTGATATAGCATTAAATCTTGAAATTTTCAATTGTTTTCCTCTCTGACTGCTTTCTTTCTTTACTACTGTCATTGTAGGACTATAGATTCTTCAGACTTAATTGTCAATTTCTGAAGATTATAATGATTATGCCTTTTCTAAGTTTAATCACAGACATTATATTGAAGGGCTTTGCTGGCTTTCCCTTCAATTACAGATAGAACTTGGCTGCATAGGGGCTATTGTGCCTGTAACCTCATCTTCTCCTTTAATCACACTATATAGGGTGTGGAAGATAACTCGTCGCTATAAGATAAACTTTGTTATGACGATTGTAAATTAAGTGCATTATTGCAATACTATATTACGTGAAACCTTTGAAAGATGTTTACTCGTTAGAAATATCTGATTCAAAAATGGCAAGCTTCTCTGTGTTTTGGAACCTTTTTCGAGGATTATAGTTGAGCTCCATATCAAAGAAGCCTGCTCTTCCATAAGGTGCTGCACCGTTTTCTCTTTAATCCATCAAAAATGCATGGTTAGAGCTTTTCTGTTTCTCCTTGGTGGATATCAAGAGTTCTAGTTCTCAATCTTCCTACAAGGGGGGGGGGGGGGGGGGGGTTGAAACACTGATGCAGATTCAACAGCGATAGCAGTTTGGCAGTTGTCTTTAATTTTCATGCATTGTTTGTAATGGTTAATATAATTCTGCTTTGAGTTAACAAAATACAATCAAATAAAAACCTAGTAGCATTGTTTCATTTTGGGCATTTGTAACATGGATCACTTCTAGTATACAAGCTTTAACTCCTTTTTTTATTTTGTGAATGTTATCGTGATTCAATATCGAGTATTTTATCTTCAGGTGTCGATGTGCTTGTGATAATGGTTGCAAATGAAGCTCAAGCAGAAAGTGTCCTGTTTGGAGATCAAGGTGCTATCCAGGGTATGTGTTAATTGCTTGTTTGCTTAAAGGATCATGTTTTCATGGCCAGGTTTGTACAGACCTGGAGGATACTTTGTAGGGTGGACTATATATGCATTGAAAATATATCTCAGAGGAAACACCACAGTGTCTGCTCTGTGATATGAATGGCTGTGAAGCTCCATATTATTTTCTGCAGTGACATAAATACAGCAGAAAACAATATTAACCTGACATAGGGTGTTAAATGCAGTAATTTCGTTTTTTACTTTTGCAAACTTGCATTCACAAAATTACCTTCTTCACTTTCAACACTTCTTTGGCCCTCACATCGAACACTCCTCTTTGTTAAAATAATTATAAAAAAAAATTGAGTAAGGTTTGAGACATTAGGTACCAAAGTGACTTTATAGGATGAACTAACATCAACAACATACCAAAACAGTACATTAATGGAACAAAAGAAAGATTAGGGAAGTGAGGAAGATGATTAAGGAAAGAAACTATTGAAGATTTGATTCAATAGATGATTAAATCACCAATTACAACCTAGCCACTCTTTCGAGAGGAATGACACTCTTTTAATTAATCTAACTGACTACTTCTACCAATTTTCAACATCCCTTCTTTCTACCTAATTTCCTCTATTTATAGTCTCTCTTCCCTCCTAACCCTCTAACTCATTTCTCAAGCTACTGATTATGAAGTACCAAAAGTACCCCTGTCCCTAGGCTGGTTCATTACACTTTACTTTTTTATTTGCCAAACAATCCGATCTTCATGCAATCATTGTCCTTAAAGTGCATACTCTATGGGTATATTACCGAGAGGAGTGCAAAAATGGAGTGGGGTTTGAGATGGAGAGAGTGAGAATGCAGACGTGGGGAAAGTTCAATTTGAAAAACCATATTGCAGTTTTTTCTTTCTTTGCCTGCATTTAGAAATTATGTATTTGACATTTGTTTTTGCTTTTCCCAGCTCTTTCAGAAGGAGCAGCTATAATTTTGTCATCCACAGTTTCTCCAGCATATGTCGCCCAGCTGGAGCAACGTTTACAAGGTTTGTTAATATTTTAATCTCTCGTGTATAGTTATTAAAAAAAGAAAATCGCTGTGTGGGTCAAATTCTAACATTATGGACTTCCTGAGGTTGCTTATGTATATCAGGAAATCAACAGCTGTCTGGTTTGCAGTTATGAGAAAGATGTTGACTATTTGCTTACTTATGGACTTCTTCGAGTTGTATTTTATGTCCTTATAAATGTATGGAACACTTTTTTGTTTCCATCTACAATAGAGTTTCAGGGCCATTCTGCTGTCAGTCTGTATGTTGGATTATAACTTCGAGAAATGAAGGGGAGGAGTGGGCTAAGAGAGGGGAGGAGTTGGAAAGAAGCATAATGTTGGCCTTTGTATGATTTATCTGTTTTTTTTTCTTTACCTTTTTCCTACCTTCCCTCCCGGGGAGGTGGAGGAAAGAATCTCTTCTATATTATGACCAGCTCAGAGTCATGGTAGTATGGTACCCTCCTCCCACACAATCCCCCATGGCTTGTTATTCCTTCCATTCTGCAGAAGATCTGTGAGGTTGCCACAGCCACTTGCCATCCTCTCCCTCGTTGGATTACAAGACCCATCAGCTTCCTGTCCCTGCGACAACTACAAGATATACCCTCTCCAAGCAACACTGGCAAACTGTACCCCAAACCTGACAGTACAAAGCATTATGCACCCATGTTGATTTGTTCATGATATGGGCAGCCATGTGTCAGTTGGTGCGCGGTTCTGTAGGGATCCAGGTGCGCCGTATTAGAATTCAGCCACTCTATCACCCTACTTACCTAGGAGGAGTTGAGCTGCTGACTGCAATCAACAACACCTGGCTGTCTGTCATGAAGTTGGAGGTTGTGGGAATTGTGTCCAGGGAAGGAGTAGCTACCTAATGGTGTTAGCTACCACTGCCCTGGTGTTAGGAAACTACCAGACATCCCAATGACACTTAAAACAACAGGAAATTGTCCAACTCGAGTAATGGTCTAATTACACTAAAATGGTCCCACCCTTTATTTGGTGTACTGTTACCTCTTTTTGTCTTGTATGCTTCTTGTGTTATCACTCCATTGAAGGTCATGGAAGTGAGTCATTTTCTATTATGTATCATTTTTGTTTTATGTGATGTTGCTTTGAACTCCTATACATTGTCAGATATGTAGTGAGTTGTCCTGTCAATTTAATGCCTTATGTGAACTGCATGCAGGCAAGAACTTAAAACTGGTGGATGCTCCTGTTTCTGGTGGTGTTAAGAGAGCCTGCTCAGGAACTCTTACAGTATGTAAATTGATAGTCTTCTGCTTTGAGCTCCATCCTCTCTCTATCTCTCTCTCTCTCTCTCTCTCTCTCTCTCTCTCTCTCACACACATACACATTTGGGAACATAATCTGTAATTATAAATTATAATTATTTGCTAGCGGCCCTAGCTGCTTGAAATACTCCATAGTAGACTCTTATAAGGTGATTGCTGAATAACTAAGGTCTTTGCAAAGAAGTTGCTGGGCATTGAATGCATTAAAAAATTGAAGCTGCAGTGTACAATATCATATCTGCACAAAAGACAGACATGCACACAGAGCAGTAAAATGTAATTGTTTGAAATCAAACTGTATTTTGTATCCATTGCGTTATTGTGGCTTGTGAGTGAAGCGCTTTTGCGATTTATTGCGAAGTTTTAAATTGTCTGGCCGGTTGACAATGTAATACATTCAGGAATAAGCCAACAGTTAGAGCTTGTATATATGGCACTCCTTTTCCTTTCTATTCTAGAACCTTTTCTTTGCTGTTGCATCATCTGGTGACTATAAAAACTGACGAGTGCTCTACATTTTCATTAGGTAATGGCATCAGGAACAGATGAAGCTCTGAAGCAGTGCGTTCCAGTACTTTCTGGTACTGGGCATTACAATATTTGCTCATCAGACTTGCCCGCTTAAGTTATATCATGATAAAATTGACTGGTAGTTGCATGTCTTGTTCACAGCATTGAGTGAGAAGCTTTACATCATAAAAGGAGGATGTGGAGCTGGAAGGTAGTGTTACCTTTTTTGGTTCTTTTGAAGATTTATTTACTTTTCTCATTATGTTTTTGCTAGCTGATCTGGTGAAGTCATCTAAATCATACTCCTCTGTTTTTTTATCATTCTCACTTCCCTGTGCGCGTCTTCCAATGCACGTTTTTAAACTTAAACTAGTTATTAGGCCCGGGCTATTCCCCGGGTAAGAAAATTTTCATTTATTAATATTGTACTTTGATATAATAGTACTAAATACTACTTGGTCTAGTGGTTAAAACTCTTGTACATGAACTTGAGGTCACGGAATCAAAACCTATACAATGCAATTTCTAATTTTTTTAATTGTACATGGATTACATGATCTAAAACTCCCTAGGGAGAGCGCCATGTGGCACCGTTCCTGGTTTACGCACGCCTTTTAATATATTAGTATAGATATCTTTCATACATGACTATGTTTTTCTTATAAATTGAGAACATTTGAGAAGATTTATTCTAAGCATGAATAATGTCGAGATTCCAAGTGAGAAAGATAAAAAGAAAACACAGGGAGTATGTTCTATCCATATAATGTAACCCATCATGTTTCTGCCTGAAGTTTTATTAGAAAGGATTGTTCATCGTACTATTATAAATCGACAAATCATTTTGTTTTCTTGCTTTTCCAGGTAGATTTTGTAATGTTTCTTCTTAGTTCAAGTATAAAGGTAAAAAAAAAAAAAATAGTCTACTGCCTCTGTGGGAATTTTGAAAGCTATGTATCTCCTGTAATGATGTGAATATTTTGTAATAGGACATCTGTCATTACACTTAACACATTTTTATATATGTATTCATTTTAGTTTATAAATAATGTAGATACACCACCTGGGCACGTAATATGTGGCTGATCTTTTTCTAAAATTTCTTATAGCTGCGTTAAGATGGTTAATCAACTACTTGCTGGAGTTCATATAGCATCTGCAGCTGAAGCACTGGCCTTTGGTGCTCGCTTGGGTCTACATACAAGAAACCTATTCCAAATTTTAACCACCACTAGCGGAACGTCCTGGTAACTTTCGAGTAGTTGACTCCTATGTGGCCTGTACAAGTGCATGTTTAAAAGTTATATCATTTTAGACAATTTGTACTTCCTCTGTTTCTTTTTACTTGCAACAGTTTGACTTTTACACTATTCACAAACTGCACTGAGTGATTTATAATTAAGGAAAAACATATTCATGTGGGATCTTGTTAGATTCATCTCAACGCGTATATTCCAAATATCTCCTTTTTATAATTTTTAATTAACGATAATTAAAGTTATTGATGATTGAAGTTATGTATTGGCAAACGTGAAAGTCAAACGGTTGCAAGTAAAAAGAAGCACAGGAAGTATATGTAATTCTTTATTTATTAAATATTATTCTCTAGCATTTTTATTTTCATCTTTCTTTAAATTCTTTTTTAGGAATTTTCATATACTTAAGGTATAATATTTTGTTTGGAGTTTATGTATCTTCAGTTGATTGGGATTCTTACTTCACAAATCCAACTATATAAAGAAGTATAAATTCAGTTGCAGTCACACTGTAATTTGAAATGAGGTATATCTTGTGAGTATAAAACTGTAGATCTGATCTGTAGTGTATCTTGTCAATGGTCACTTAGCCACTATTGCTAATGCCAAGAATACAACTCAAAACTGTGAGATAGAGATTGTTGAACAACGGAAAATTTTATTATGTGAGATTGATACTTTCCCGAAAATTGCCAAATTTGAATTAATTAGAGCTGCTGATTTGTTGCTATGAAATATAAAACCAGATTGATCTTTTTTTTTTTTTTTTTTTTTTCAAATTTAAATGATGATGAAAAGAAAAAGCTATACTAGTAAGCTGGATTCTTAGTCAGTTGTTTTTGGTTTTACTTTTGAACTATATTTTAGGTTTGGAGCTGTGTAAGACTCCTCAGTTCATTACTTCAATTTGCTTACCTGCTTCCTTTTGCAGGATGTTAGAAAACCGTGGTCCACACATGGTGGACAATGATTTCACTCCTTATTCTCAACTTAACATCTTCGTGAAAGATCTGGTTAGATAAATTACTTACGCTTACGCAGGACCTATTTCTATGCCTCCAAAACTAACCTTGAAGTAATATGGTTATAATGACCTTTGTTTAGGGAATTGTTTCTCATGAATGTGCATCACGGAAAATTCCACTGCATGTTGCTGTCACCGCACACCAATTATTCTTAGCAGGTATATACTGCTGGATTCCTTTTTTTTTTTTTTTTTCTCCAAGACAATATTGTGAACTGTATACCATTTCATCTCTTGCATCAATTCAAGACTTCGGATACCATGTACAGTTTTTCCTGCTTGGACTGAAATTGTGTTGGTAGTAAATGATGTGGGTCTGAGCTGCATGTATTTGATTAGTTATGCTTGTTGCATGGTGGATAATTTACATGCAGCATCAACTTTGCAAGTTCCAGAACTGGATAATTTACAGTTGCTTTTTATTGAATTGGTGAAAAATTTTATCATTTGGTTGCTTTGGAAGTACTTTGTTTTAGCTTTTCAATTTTTTCCTCACATGCAAGCAATACTTCTGGCTGTAAGGTTCTGCTGCTGGCTGGGGTACCCTTGATGATGCAGCTGTTGTCAAGGTACATAACATGCATTCCTTGATACTTGAGTGTGAAACAGTTTTGATACAATTGAATGTTTGATTGGTTCAATTTCAAAATTTTAACGCATTTAGGTTGAATTTTATGGGGGTGAAGTTAAACCTAGGCCACTGCATATCTTACTGATCAGGGGGAATTGGTATTTGAATGTCACAGACCAGGCCCACCGTAAGTCCAGTTCATCTACTCTAGGTGTGGGAAGAAGCAATGAAGAAGGGCAAGATTTGGGAGAATTGGGACACATCAGTATAATACCTTTAGCATTCAGTATTTTCTTGTGGGAGAAGTAGGAAGGATACCTCAGGGAATTCGATATTAGTTAGTTATGATGTTAGTAGTGGAAATATTTAAATAGAGTCGATAGGGATAAAGGGGAGTCATGGAAAAAGGTTCTGTTAGCATTTCTCTTTCTTCTTTTGGAGTTTCCAGCCACTCGAAGGCTTGGAGATGTGTTGCTGTGTTGGTGATTTAATTTCATTAATATACAACCATCTATCTATGATCAATGTATAATTCTCTTTCTCTCTCTTTCTACCTATTTTTCCCATCTATTCTTTTACAATGAACTTCCATTTTATGTTTGAGTGTAGTATTTAAGTTTTAACTTTGTATTTTATGCTTTCGTTTCAGTTTTATGAGTCTCTAACAGGAGTCAAAGTTGAAGGAAAGCTTCCTGTCCTTAGTAAAGAAAATGTGATGAAATCTCTTCCTCTTGAGTGGCCTGTGGATCTTACCACTGATATAATCAAGCTATGTGAGAACAATATGAAGCCCTTGGTTGTTCTAGATGATGATCCAACCGGAACACAAACTGTTCATGATATTGAAGTTCTAACTGAGTGGTAAGCATCTTAAATTTATATTCACATCTTTTGTTGCAAGACATATCTTTCTACAAGGTCATATATAGGGTCAATCTTATCCATAGTTTTGAGAAAAGAGTAAACCTGGTTATTTCATGACTTTCTGTTAAAGCGGTATCTTGGTAGTGTTGTGATAATTGCTGTTGTAATAGATGAGGTACCCATTTTGTCTAACGATTGAAGATGTGGGCGCTGGTAAATTTCTGTCTCTCTTACAGGAATGTTGATGCACTTATTGAGCAATTCAAAAATAAGCCTAAATGCTTTTTTATACTCACGAACTCGCGGGCTCTGAGCTCTGAGAAGGTATTTTAGAGGAATTATACTTGTAAATCGATTGTGTTATGTAGAAAATATGGATGTATGCTTTTAATATTATTAATTTCTTACATTTGCTTTCATTTTGCAATACGACTTCATACAGGCTAGTGCACTAGTGATTGAAATCTGCCGCAATCTGCAGACTGCAGCTAAATCAGCTGAAGTCGAGTTCACAGTGGTATTGAGAGGGGATTCAACTTTAAGGGGCCACTTTCCCGAGGCAAGGCACTTCACAGTTCACACATGCAAAGTATTTTCATTCGTTTTATTGTCTTTACAGGGTAGATTTGATGCTTACTGCTTTGTCAGGAAGCTGATGCTGTTGCTTCAGTCATTGGGGAAATTGATGCATCGATCATTTGCCCGTTCTTTCTTCAAGGCGGTCGTTTCACTATTGGAGATATACACTATGTTGCAGAGGCTGACCGGTATATTTTAAATATTCTCGGCTATGTGATATAGTATTGATCTGTCTGAATATTGATGCTTGAATATGTACATTAGGCTTATTCCTGCTGGAGACACAGAGTTTGCCAGAGATTCTGCTTTTGGCTATAAATCTTCAAATTTGCGAGAGGTTTGGCTTGAACCTTTCATGACCAACTCTCACTCTTAAGGACTTGATTTTAGTCTAGTAATTATATTTATGATTTGGTTTCCCTGACAACAGTGGGTTGAGGAGAAAACAGAAGGGCGTATAGAAGCTAGCAATGTTTCTTCCGTTTCAATTGAACTCTTACGAAAAGATGGTCCTAATGCTGTTTGTGCGCATCTTTGCAGTTTGGAAAAGGTAAAAGAATATGCTTCCTTATGCATCTTAAATGTTCTGTTACCTTGTTGATAAATATTGCCATGCACCGCATTTTAAGCAAGAGAAATGCAGCACCTTTTTTGTTCCTGAATGATAAATTTTATGCTTAATAAAACTAGTTAGTGTTCATTAGATATGCAAAGACTGCGGAACATTTAGGTTGGAAGTGAAACTCTGCAAGAATATCCCTTCAACCGAGTGATTTTAAATCAATATTAAAATCTTAAATAAATTAAACCTTAAAAGAGTTGTTGATGTCATTATTAGCAGAAAACTCTCATTTCCATATATGTTTTCCAGCTTTGCTTCATTCCTTTGCATTTATTTGGTCCCTCACTTATTCAACTTCTTTATTTGTTCTTTAGGTCCTTTGATCAGGCTTTATTTGATAGCATATCTGAAAGAAAAGCACTATTGCAAATCATTTATATGCTAATTTTCTCATATGAGTGTGTATAGGAAAGTGTACTTAGGTCTTGTAATTGTGTCCCTAATGATGAGGTCAATCCATAGGGTGACTATATATAGGTTTTAGATCTACAGATCAAACCAAGGGGCATCTGAAGTCATCATGAACTTCTCCTTTATTTTATAATAGCTCTGGAACCCAAAATGAGAGAACAATAATGGAGCTTGGACATTCCATTCTTAAATGAGGGTATGGGTTTCTTACCCTTCAGTTTGACCCTTCAATTTTCATCCAGAATCCACATATATCTGAGCACATATGTGTAATGAAACATTAAAGAAAGGGACAAATATTTTATATATATGCTCATGAATGAGCTTGAGATCAAAATTTTAGCTAACAAGTCAGCCTCAAACGGTCCATATGTATTTGAGTGTAAAACGCACATGGAAGAAAGTGCTTCGAGAATGAAGAATATGCTCCATGAATGCCGTGTCCCTGTATCCACATCAAACCTGAGAACACTGTTCTCTTGTCAGAGTCCTGATGTGGATGTGACTTGGATATGTACTACCCATGTCTAAGTCTCAGTAATATAGAACATTACTTAGGTCTATATAGCCACTATTGCATAAAGCATCTAGCTAAGAAGGCAAGATTTTGTCAAAATATAGTTGAGTTTCAAGCACCTAGCTAAAGAAGGATAAGAAAACAAAAGAGTCCCTCTCAGGCTTTCATTCCTAAGATATGTATAATCTTGTATTATCTACAAACTGGAAGAGAAAAAAAACATTATCAACACCCGTCATGCACCAACTTCATATACGGTCTCCTCAAGACCATTTTGCTTAGAATATCTTGCTAAAGAGAGCCACGGGTTGACTCCTGTAACCCTTCAATATATGTACCAAGAGTCCGTGACCATCATACTGATTTTTCTTCTCTTTTTGGTGTCCGGCTTTCTTATTTTCACCTCCTAAACCCTTGTCGAATTTTTCTAAACTTATCTTCTCTTATTTTCCCTAATTTTTTCTAATATTAATTTTAATGGCCCTTAGAGAAACTTATTTCAGTTGTGAAGTAAACTTGGATACCCCTTAGCTGAACTTAATATTCCTTCTTTGGACTTATTGGCCCTTACAGAACCTTTTTTCTGTTTACTAAATTTTACTTCCTCCAATCCATTGTTATTGCAACATTACCCCATTGGCACATTTTTTTAAGAAACCCATGTGAAGAGGAGAGAAATAGATATAGATAAAATTGGGAACCATGTACTAGGAGAAAGTGTAGAGATAAGATATTACCACATAAGGAAATGTTGCAATTCATATAGAACTTTTAAAGAAAGGGAACGTTGCAATTAAAAAAGAACGGAGGAAGTATTTTTTTAAGATGAAAGGAACAAAAAGTGTACTTCCTTCGTGTTTATAAGTTCTACTACTATGACCTTTCGTTCTATTCCCAAAATTTTCTTTGACCATCTTATATCAAATGTAGTAAGAAAGAATATAGTCATGTCAGATCTTATTGGTTTCATCTCAATATATATTTTTCAAAATATCGATTTTTATAATTTTTACTTATACCTAATCATAGATATTTATGGTTAAAGTTGTGGTTGACAAACGTGCAAAGAGTAAATGGTAGAACGAAAATGGAGGAAGTATTTCATCAACATTAGACTTTTCATTGCATCAACTGAATTTTTTATTTATTAAATTCACGATGAAGAATAATTCTGCCATATAACTGCTATGAGTTCACACGAGATCAAATTCTTAATTCCGAGCTATTGTGTAGCTGGTATACTTTTACATTTCAGAATCATGTAGATAGAAGGGTAAATGATAGCTTGAGGGCATAAGTTGACTTTAGACCTCCATATGTATCTGGGCAACACCCCTGTGGTATCTCTAAATATATACTTTATTAGTTACCCAAAAAATAAACTGTAGCTAGCACTTAAAGAAAACACCCTGTATACTATACAAGTATACATAGTATGTTATTGCTATGGATTATAACTAGTTCCTTTCCACATGCTGGCTAGAATAATTTTCACACACTTTGAGTCGGCCTAGTAATGCCTGTGCCATACTTGGATGAAACAGGGATCAACCTGCATAGTCAATGCAGCTAGCGAAAGAGATATGGCTGTGTTTGCCGCTGGGATGATCCTGGTAAATTATCTTCTCCCTTGATGTAGAACTGCCCCCAATTAGTGTTTGTGCTTCCAAACCTTTTTATCTCTCTTGTCGGCTTCTTTGCTTTTTAGGCAGAACTGAAGGGAAAGCGTTTTTTATGCCGCACTGCTGCTAGTTTTGTTTCTGCTAGAGTTGGGATAACTTCAAGACCTCCAATCTCTCCAAAGGATTTGGGAATACACAAGGAAAGCACTGGTGGTCTTATAATTGTAGGATCTTATGTCCCAAAAACTACAAGACAGGTGATAAACATTTTTCTATGCAACATTTCTGCAGATTTTTTTTTTTTATATATCTATCTCCAAGTTTGTTTGTTTTCTTTCTTTTTTTTGCCTCATTGTTGAGGCCTAATTATTAGAAATTTGATATTGTGCAGGTTGAAGAATTACAAGTTCAGTTTGGACCTGCCTTAAGATGGATTGAGGTGATTCATATTTCCTTATTTCCATGCTAAAACATGGATCTTCTTGTTAATATCTCTTCCCAGGGGAAGATACAAATTGGAAAACATGGCATGCTAGTGTTGCATGAATGTTGAACACTTGAACCTTTCCTTGTCTACCTTGTCTTTCCCCAGATTTCTGTCACCAAGGTCGCAATGAATTCGCCAGAAGAGAGAGAGAAAGAAATCAATCTAGCTGCAGAAATGGCTGATATTTCCCTTAGGACTCGCATGGACACAGTTATTATGACCAGTCGAGAGCTTATCTCTGGAAAAAGTTGGTGATCTCGAACCTTGTGCTCTTTTATTTTCCTAATTGTTTGAGTGATGACCTGTTCTTTTTTATGTTTATTGTTTTGTGTAAAGCGGGGGAGGGGGTTTGCACGGGAAATCTCCATAACTTTCCCCTTGATTTATGTTTCTGTACACATTCCTGTCATTTGTAGTAAGATCAGTCAGCTTTTCTTCATTCATTCTGTACAAGGTCTCCATCTTTCCGAATGTAACAATATCTGTATCTGTAGGCAGTATGACACTCTCTGGTCTGTACCCTTTGTCCAGGTTTCATCCCTTTATTGCTCTGTCATATTGCCATGTCGATTTTGATCATTGTCCCTGATATGTCCTGCTATCAGTTCAGATTTTAGAGAAACACAAATTTTCTCCACACCACAACTGCATCCTCACAAAACTGTCAAATTTCTTCAATGAATGCCTATGTGATTGGTATTGGTATTGCTCTCTTGATCTCATAATTAAGGATCCTTCTTTAAGCTCTAATAAAAATGAGCTACACAGCAATTCACTCTATGTTGCCTTTGGTAATATAAATGGGATAGGTCAAATTGGTTTCTTTTGCTTAATATGTAGCTCCTAAATCATAAACCACAGTGAGTGAAAAGTGAAAACTATTAGCCTTTTATTAGCTTATGATTGCATGAACTCTTTAATAAACCAGTTTCCATGCTGTTAAATTTCTTTGCACACACAATTATCGAAATTTGAATAACATCACTGCTGACTACCACAGTAACTGAAAACCATGTAAGATCATGCATGATCACATAGATTTGAGGATTTCAGTTCTTGTCCACATTTCTTGATATAGAAAGCTTGTAGGCAACTTGGGGGTACAGTATTGACCCAGCCCCCGAGTTTACTCTCCATCCTGCTTATTTGAGGAAGAATCTTCCCCATGAACCGATAAATGGATCTATGATATTTCTTCTGATGTAATGTAGTTTAGTGAACATCTTGGTGTCACATTATGCTTATGATGACAATTCCCCAGCTTTCTGTTTTCTGATTACCAACTAGCAGGCACCTTGTTATGTTATTTTCTTTTGCTCCAATTCTGGTTTGATAAGAGGGTGGATTGACCTCATACATTCTATTTGCTTCAATTTTTTTCCCCTTTGGGAAAGAATTTATATACATGTATGCTAAAGACAAGATGTACCGATGGACCTAAAAATTGCCCATGTTATAATATTCTTGCATGAATGTGAAAGTTTCCCTTTTTATATTTCTTTCTTTATATTTTCCAGCTGCTTCTGAAAGTCTGGAAATAAATTTCAAAGTAAGCTCAGCCTTGGTGGAAATTGTTAGGCGCATAAGTACAAGGCCTCGTTATATTCTCGCAAAGGTATTTCTTGATATAACCTTTCTGTGCATTACTTTCACAGTATTGTTGCAGGTTTGTATACCTACTATCCACTTTGCTCTATGAAAAATGATATTAGGACCAGTAGAGTAAATTCATCTCAAATTTTCACTTTAGCAATGTGTAGCACTTTCAAATCAGCCACATTGTCAATCTCAGCTGGTATCAGGGAATGTGCTAGTGTCAGTATCCCTGATTGTGACTGGTTGAGCATGCCATTAGTAGCTAATTAAATAAGTATAAGAAACTTCTGGAGTGAAATTTGGATAAAGGTGATCCTGTGCCAAACCTTGATGATAATTTTAAGAGCTCAAAAAGTGTCCTGAAACTGCAACTGAATTGAAAAGACCCATGTCATGCACTGAACTGGATAGCATGCTGAAAGTGAACAATCTCTTGTACTGCGAAATGATTGATGTTCTAATACTGTTTTAGTTGTTTGACGTTATTTCAGATGGCATTTAGTAAACCTTAATTTATTTAATGTTTACAGAATAAATGTTATATTTATATATTTTCTGTTTCAATTAGGTCTTATGACAATACAATAAGCTTACTAAATTACTGTATGTATCGCTATTTCAAAATGAGGTAGTTGCATCAGCTTAGATGATTGTGTCACAAGCCCTTATGTTGCTTCTTTTCAGGGTGGAATCACTTCATCTGATATTGCTACCAGAGCTCTTGATGCGAGACATGCTAAAATAGTTGGACAAGCCTTGGCTGGTGTTCCCTTATGGCAGCTTGGTGGTGAGAGTAGACACCCAGGAGTCCCATATATAGTTTTTCCAGGCAGGTGTTGTTTCCTTAATTTCATGTTTGGTCCTTACAATATTCATTGCAACTTATTCATAATGTAGTTTTCTGGAATTCTCATACCTACTCCCAAAATAATGCTTGTGCTTTAAATTTTTTGTCAATATCTACAACTTATGGAGCTTTTTATGTTTGAAAAATCTTCCGAAAACTACAGGCAATGTTGGTGACCATAGAGCTCTTGCTGAAGTTGTAAAATCTTGGGCTCGTCCTTCCAGACTTTCATCAAGCAAAGAACTTCTGCTTGTCAGAACACTAAACATTTTCTGTTGTCAGATTCAATCATCATAGGTAATTCAACTCTAACTATATTTTGTTGGTTTTGTAGAATGCAGAAAGAGGTGGATATGCTGTTGGAGCCTTTAATGTCTATAACTTAGAAGGAGTAGCTTCAGTCGTAGCTGCTGCTGAAGAGGAACGCAGTCCCGCTATTTTGCAGGTTAGAAATGGCTATGCAGCAAGATGACAAATATGCAGACGTTACTCATTTTATAGGAACTTATTGACCACACAAAGTTGCAAATAGTTCAGGCACTAATCTATAAAATTATAAAATTATTTCCAAAGGCATTGTTTTACGGAATTTAAATTTTGAGTATTTTTTTTGGTGAAATTAATTTTGAGTACAAATTAGTAATTTTATGTTAATGACCTGAGTGGAACAATCTTAGTGGACTGAACTGAGTAAACGGATTAGCTGTGATGCTTGATGATCTTGATGTTTGAAAATAAATTATTACCCTTAGATCACTATAATTGAACTCAAAATGCCCTGGTCCTGGATTTCTTAGTTAATGGCAGTTGTGTTGGAGTTTTTTTTTTGAAATATCGCTCGAACTTGGACAATTGTTATTTTATGCTCCCTGGACTGGAGTATGATGCTCATTAAGCTCCTGATTCTCAGTTTCTGAACATATATGCTTTTTCAAAATATACAATTAAAAAATTTAGAACATACAGTTAAAACCTGTGAAGATTGAAAACATCTTAAACACTCTAAATTGTGAACATAGACAACTTTTATATATGTATCAATGTATGTTCAAATTGGGATTGCTGTTTCTTCCTATGTATCGAAAGTTTAACATGTATGTTTAAGTTTTTCTTTATATTCAAAAAGCATGTTGGTTAAAAATCTATTTGTTAATGTGCTGTAGTGATGTTTCTTTTCTGTGTGCATTTCCAACATTGTTAATTAATTATTGATGTCTCCTAAAATAATTCTTTTGTACTACCTTTGTCTGTTCTAGTGATATACTTGTCTTTTTTTATGTGAGCCTTTTTAAGAGAAGTGTTTCACTTAAGTATGTTCTAAATTGTATATCTTTATTTTGCAAAATCGATACAAATATATTAAAAGGCGTGCGAAAACAAGAAACTGTGTCACGTGGCGCTCTCCCTAGGGAGTTTTAGTTCCATGTACACTAAAAAAATTAAGAAATTGCATAGTATAGGGTTTGATCCTGAGACCTCAAATACATATACTAAAGTTCTAACCACTAGGCTAAGTTATATTTAGTGTTATTATTGTAAAGTATTATATTAATAAATGAAATTTTTTCTCACCCGGGACATAGCCCGGGCCTAATAACTAGTTTATACCTAAAAGATGTAGACCCAGGATCATGTTTGCTTTTTCTAGGACAGGCTCTCTAACTCATAATTCATAAATCTCCGTGCCTCCGTGGGAAAGATCTATGTTATTTACTTCTCTTTGGTTTGTGCTGTTGGTTTTTTTTTTCTAGGGGTTATTCTGAGTGATCGTATTTGTAGGTCATGGTTGGCATGCTCACTTACAAGAAACACCTTTTTCTTTGGCTAGTTGCAGTAATATGTGCTAACTTTCATACAACCACCTTCCCAATTTGTGCGCATTGGTTGGTGAAACTTGCTAATTCCAAATAATCTAGTCAAATTGAAAATTTTGCACTATATCCCTAAAATTTAATGGCTTTGGAAATGTGAAAAGCACTTAGTTTATATTTTTATTTGATGCCTAATAGGAGCACATTAATTGATATTCACAATAATTGATGGTATAATTTCAAAACCTGATTGGTATCTATGTAGATAATTGGCGGACTTTATGGGGATATCCCAAAAAGGTAAAAATGAGTGAACATTACAGGATGGACAGAGTAAAACATGATTGGGATGACATCTGGCATATAAGAAGCCTCTGCCCGCCCTCCCCCCCCCCCCCCCCCAAACCAACCCAACCCAAAAAAAAAAAAGAAAAAAACGTTGCAACACTACCTGTTTTGGCTTCTGGTTTTTCTCTCACCCCCCCCCCCGGGTCTAGTCACGCAGGCTGCTTTTTACCTAGGAAGTATTATTGTTCATATGGCTGTTGTTCTATGCTGTCTTACAAATATTCAGCCAAATAATCGGCTATGATCTGTAAGTACTCATTCCTCTTTCTGTGCTTCACTGCTGTCTTTTCTTTTCTGATTTTGTTTTTTTAACAGATACACCCCGGGGCCTTGAAGCAGGGAGGCATTCCCTTGGTAGCTTGTTGTCTCTCAGCTGTTGAGCAATCCAGTGTAAGTAGTCTTTTCATACATGATACCTGGGCTAAGAATGAGAGAGAGAGAAAGCAGCAGATATCTGCATGACTACATCAATTTATTCATAAGAAAGCCTCACATTGATGCTAATGGTTTTCATCTTCTGATAGGTGTCATCAGACAAACAAATTAAACTTTTACCACCTGACTAATTATTTAAATATGGTAAATAAGGTGCCTTTCCCACAAATAGATTAGTTGATCTATCAAATCAGAAGTTAAACTTCATGTCCTGAATATGTACAAGCTCCTGTTTCTAAATTTGACATAATTATGGTTAGTGTAATGTGCGAGCGAGCGCGCACGCGCACACGTTAGTAATATTTGAGTAAAGGAAAAACTTGTATCGGAAAAAAAATACCGAAAGCGGAGGTATAACAAACTTCTTAATTGAACAAGAAATTGATGCTATTCCATTTCAATAAGTTTTAGAGGGCTTCAACAGCAGCTACTGCTTTTACTTGTGTGGATCTTATTTCAATGAAAAATTTGACAAGTCAATCTGCCTACAAGTCTTGTTTCTACTACTATATGGGGAGTTACCCTGCTTATATACTCATCCACACACACACTCTCTAACACTAATGTAGTTTTTTAATGTGAAGGTAAGCAATCCTAATTGAGGGTAAACATACTTGCCTATAAAACATATTTCCCTAGACTACCTTTACAGTGAATTTAAGCTCAATTTTTTCTCTCCTGACAAAAAAATAGAACTTTGGATTTCCTTCCTACTTATTAATCAGTACTCCCTTCATCCCTCAAAGGCGTTCCCCTTTGTTTTGGGCACATAGATTTAGGGGAGGGTTTTGGTGGGCCTTTGTTGAGTAAAGTGTAGATAAAAAAATTGAGGTAGTAGATAGTTTTTGTTCTTTCAGAGAGATATAGAAAAAAATATTATGATTGGTGGACCCAATATTGCATAGGAAATTAGAAATACAATCAGGAAAACCCAAAATGGAAACATGGGAAACGCTTGGAGGGACAGAGGGAGTAACTAACTAGGCCAATATGAATTCTAAACTAACTAAATTTGGAACAGGCCTAAAGTGAATACATACATGCATGATTTAATTAGACCAATCATACTCATACATTAACTGAAAGCATCACTACATATTTGACATTAAATTAGTCGTCACCTGATGATGACCAACAATTTAACTACATATAGCATATAGGGTATGTGCATAAGATAATTTTAGTTTAAACAGTTCTGGAGAGGGGGTGGGTTACTTACATTTCCTCTGCCCTTGTTGGACATCAGACTTGTTGGAGTTGCTTTCCTACATTTGTCAAGATTTTATCATTTTGCTGTCATTAAACATGTTTCAACTTTGTATGGCATGTCATCAAGGTAAAGAGCTGAATATATAATAGCATTACACTGATATAATTTCTGGTACAGCAACTTAGAAGTCATTACACTGATACAATTTCTTCGTTTGACAGGTTCCACTTACAGTTCATTTTGACCATGGAACGTCCAAGCAAGAATTACTAGAAATGCTGGAGATGGTGAGTTTATTTCCATAGTTAAGATTACTTTTTCATATGGTAGCTTCTAATATCCTTTCCTTTTTCTTTTTTTTTCTCTGTATATAATAACTCTTTTCTTTGTTCGCCGTTGCCAAATACAAAAAAAAAGAACAATAGAAAGTAAAATAAAATTAATTGTTGATCCCCTCATGATTGTAAATGCAATAAAAGAGGACATTAGTTCGCCAACTTGTTTAACAATGTCTGAGAAATGCTATCAGGGATTTGATTCAGTGATGGTGGATGGCTCACATCTTCCATTTGAGGGCAACATAGTGTACACTAAATTCATAGCCGATTTGGCTCATCAGAAAAACATCTGTGTCGAAGCTGAATTAGGCAGATTATCAGGGACTGAAGATGAACTGACTGTTGAAGAGTATGAAGCAAGGTTTACTGACATTAATCAGGTTGGTGTACTGATTAATAGTTTAAACTTTCTGTCTACTTTTGCGCTGTCCATTTGGCTGATTTATTGAAGTTGTCGCTCTGTATTTCCAGGCGGAAGAGTTTATCGATAAGACTGGTATTGATGCTTTGGCAGTGTGCATCGGCAATGTCCATGGGAAATATCCTGTAAATGGCCCAAATCTCAAGCTTGATTTGCTGAAGGTAGGGTTTTATTACTTTATCTAGCAATTTTGATGAATAATCTATGACATAACAAGTTATGGAGGAGGACTAGACATCCAATACAACCGAGAAAAGGAGAAAAGAGAGAGACGGAGAGCTTTTATACTGATAAGGACGTACAAGGGGGAATGCCTCTTCAATGCGAGGCCAGAAAGAGGCTACAAACACATACTCTCCTGCAAGGAAACTACTCTGGACTGGATACTAGATCTATACTGATCTTTTCATTTCTCTCTTGCCATTTGCCAAATTGCCCTCAATTTCGAAGAAAGTTGATCCCCACAAATCACTGTGCCCTTGCACCTCCTGATGCTCATACAATGGAACTGTAAAAGCTCCAGCAAAGTAGCTGGAGAAGGCCTTTCATGCCACCCATACTATACATGACATCTGCCATAAGTTCCCAGTTTATGCATTTGGTTTATGCATAACTTGTTATCCGCTCTAGCAGAGCCCAATCTGTTTGTGTATTACGTGAAAGGTTCTTGAAACTTTGTCTATTTCTGGTGGAGTCAAAAGACACATTACACTTTAGCTTTGACTTGCTCATAAATGTTGAATTGTGAGTTTTCAGTTTGCAGTATTTTTGCAAACTAAAAACTTCTTTGAACCAAGTTCTTGAATCCAGTCTTTTTTTTTTTTTTTTTTTTTCTGGCAGGATTTGCATGCTTTGGCTTCCAGCAAAGGTGTGATCCTGGTCCTCCACGGAGCATCTGGTTTACCGCAGGAGCTTGTTAAGGTAATCTCTTTCTGCATTATGCATCCTTCTGTTTTTTTCGCCAATAAGACTTTCATCCATCAAATGTTCCTCAAAATTGTTGACATATTTGTTTTATGAAATCTTAATATTTTTAGTTTGTTGTTTGTAGTGCTAACCATTTTCTAATATAGAAGTGCTTGCTGAAAGTTATGTGGTTGTTCTATCTTTGGAAACATGTAATGTATGAGCAGAGCTGCATAGATCTCGGAGTGCGAAAGTTCAACGTGAACACTGAGGTTAGGAAGGCATACGTGGACTCGCTTGCAAATCCTGGAAAAGATCTTGTAAATGTTATGACTTCGGCCAAAGACGCTATGAAAGCTGTTGTTGTGGAAAAGATGCGTCTGTTTGGCTCCAGTGGAAAAGCATAACTAGGACATCATCAAATTTGTTCTTAGCTGATGAAATGCCCCAACAGACTATATGGTTCTAATCATTATATTTCACTCCATTCCGAAATAAAGGTCATTGTATAACACTGTAATATTTGTTCTTTTGAGGGGGTACAACAGTGTAATCTGAAATACCAACAACTATCTAGACGCAGTTTCAATTACAGAGGTCGCTCCAGTTGCATTCGTTGTTGCGTAAATATAATATTATTCAACTTAAATTCAATTTTCATCTTATCATGAGCTCATCACAGATTCTTTTAAGTATTTTCAATTATCAGCAAGTTATTTGTACGGCTAGGCGTGTGATCAGCAACAATACCATAACGTGCATGAATTATAGACTAACTATATTAAGACATAAATAATAAGTAATCTAATCAATAAATAGTCACAAATAATTGTAAGTGTCCCAAAAAGCGATAAATAACCCCAAAATATTGACAAATTATTACCAAAGATTGCCTAACTTTAACATTGAAGTTAGACTAGCTCAAGCCCAATTCCAATAGAGAAGCCCAACCACAACCAGTATCATTTAACCCAACGTTTCTTTCTCTCTACTCATTTGCTATTAGCTTAGGGCAACAAAAAAACTCACTGATCCTCATTTTCTCTCTCCTCTGTATTTCTCTATCCTTTCTTCCATTGATAATCAAGCATGGTGGACGGCATGGAACATCTCTTAGCTCACCTTTCTCGTGTTCGAATCCCTAAACCAACCAATCGCATCTTCAAAAGAAGATTGTTGCGTTTCTTTTGATACTCTGGTGAGTTTTCTTTGCATTTTCGCTGATTTTTGTTGTTTTCTTTTTTTGTTTCTTATCGTGAATTTGAGCAAATGTGTTGAATGATGATGCTGTTTTGTTCTTATCTCTGTTTCTTGAGCTATTGAATGATGATGTTTTATCTGTGTGTTGAATTTTAGTCGAAAGAGGTTTATTTCAAATGTTGTAGCTAAAGATTGTGTGTGAAACCTAGGTTTCAAATGTTTGCAATCATAGATAAAACCTGAAATAACAGTAAAAATTCAAAATGTATCCGCTGTCATTTGAGTATGCTGAGTGAAAACTAGTTGATTTTCGTTTCTCAGACTCTGAAGAAGGAAAAACGCATCGGTGTTTCACAATCACAAATTCACAACAATATTTCTGGATATTCAGAACCTAACTCCTACAATATACAAATTCAAAAGACATGTTTTATATAGATAATTTTGTTTGCCTCAATTACTTTGGAGAATGATTAAATTTGAATTTACGTGGTCAAACTTTTGCGTCCTAATTAGTTCCATTTATTAGCGGGAATTCATGCAAAAGAAACTATTTTATGTGTGAAATATCGGGAATTCGACGCTGCATAGTATTAGTTAGTTTTTTCGAATCTATTTTGTATTTTTTTAGATGGATGCAATGTATGAAGTTTTTGAACAATTTTTGTTGGAGGATGGACATAAATCTAATTTATTAGGTGCTTCTATTGTTGTGAATCTACACTTGATTCAAGGTTTGAACAATTTTTGTTGGAGGTTCCACAAGATGATGAATTAAATTCAAATGTTTCTGTTGTTGCCGAGTATAATGTTGAATCGAGGTCTTTAGTTGTACTTGGTAGGTTGGCTTTTTAAATTATTATTTTTTATCTTAGTCCCTTTTTGTCTTATATTAGTCTCTTTATGGAATAAATTGGTCACGTAATAAATTGTCATGATGTCTTTTATGTTGTTATTGATTTGTGGCAGAAAATAATGTTGCTGATCGTTCTCCAGCGATTGCATTCACTCGTTGACTCAGAACTCGTCCTCGAGAAAACTCAACGCGAAGGCGCCGGAGTTCATGCGCTCCGAAGAAACGGATTGCATTTCATGTTTATCTTGCGCCGAAGATGGTTCATGTTTCACAAGGAACTTACTGATTTGTCAACACCACGACAGTGTCGCCAATGTAACGACACTCCTTCACCAGAGCGTGATGATTTGTCACCACCTAGACAACTTCAAAAGTTTTATGATTCTCCATCACCTGAACATGAAACAGAGTTAAAGAATGCTAGATTGTTGTAGCTTCATGAATGATTATAGTGGTCACATGATGATTTATGTTGGTGACTTAATGGTTATTGTTGGTTACTTATTATTTTTTAAACATTTATTTAGGAACCCACACATGTAATTGGAGTGAAATTTTGTTAGTGATTATGGTAATAAATACATTTGGTTCTTTCCATTTCACATTTGAAGTTTCTCAGTTATTATTATATATTTGTCATTTGATTTCTTAAATATTCAGTAAATGATTAAAGTGGGCACCAATTAGCTTAAATTAGGTACCAAATGAATTTAAATAGTCACTTATTGAAATATATTAGAGTTCAGCTTTGTGTTTTTTAAATTAAAATCACCAAATGAATAGGTGACTAATTTGAACAAGCATCAAATGAATTAAAGTAGTCTTTAATTTCAAGAAATCTAAAGTCATCATGGAATAGTGACTAATTGACATATCATGGTCTCTAATTGACACATAACAGTCACTTAAGAACATAAAACTTACTGATCAATATAACTTGTAATTAATTAGAACCTAAAGTTGAGTACCACTCAGCATAGTTTTTCAAAAATAACAAATCAATGGTAATTGTTTTGTTTGTACTTCTACTAAATACATAAAATTCTACTTTTGTTCAAAACTAATTAATCATCAATGTAGTAACCAAATCAGTTTTTGTTCAAACTACTTTCTTGGAGAGGATCTAGTTGTTGGTCCGGATTCCTTCACAGGAGAGTTTTGCTTTGGGGGAGATGATTTTTGCAGCTTTTGCATAACTACAATGGTTGTGTTGGGTACGTCTTGGTGTCTTTTTCATCTCCTGCAAAACGCTTGATTAGTTTCATCTGCTTGCTTGGTGAGAATTTGAGGTTGTTGTTTTTGTGCCTATGGAATCAGATTATACAACAAATCATTTACAGTGAAAACCAAATGATTTAAAATGCTTACAAAAAAATAAATTGGCTACCAAAGAACTTAGACTGGTCACATAAGGAAGTAAACTAGTTACTTGATGAAACAAACCTGTCAGAAAATTAAGCATATTTCAAATAACAAGAACTCAAATGACAATTTATTAGGAGACCAGTGTGTTGCAATGAGAACTTATTTAGCCTTATAGAAGAATTAGGAAGGCAATAAGTAATTGAATTTTAAACTTCTCACTAAACGAATGGAGAATTGAATTAAAGTGGTCACACATAAACCTGAACTAGTTACTAAATGAGTTAAAGTGGATACTTAATGCCTGTAACAATTTCAGTTTCATTTGTAGTCTTTTTAGTGTCCATATATTATAAAGGAGTCTCAAAAATAATAATAAGAAACTAATCAACAATCAAGTTATTATAATGGATATTATAAAGGAGTCTCAAAATGATGCAGCAAAAGGAACTATATATTTACAAACAAGATTCCAGAATGCAAAGCAGAACATATTCTAAACAACAGACCAAGAATCAGGTCAAGGGGCAGTCTCCATTTTCAGAGGAACATGAAAATGCATACCTAGCTAGTTGTTGCAGCCCTAGCATTGACATCATCCACATACTTGAAATCCTGCACTTCCTTGAAGTTCATCCATGGCTTAACCCACACTTTTGCTTCGTAACCCTTCTTCTTTTCACCATTAGTTGCCTCAAGAGTAATATAATACATAGTACCAGAATATACCTGTTCTTTTGTATTTACAACCATATGGAATTCAAGTAAAGCATTCTGCAAAAGAAGTACACACATCACTTCTATTTTTATAACAGGCTAGCAAAATGCAGGTTTTATTTTATAACAGGTTCATTCCAGATTGTCCTATAAAAAATGATGATAAATCATGAACAAATTATCTCACACCCCCAAAAATCAATATTTTATAAGATACGTTCAGATACACATTCAATCAAAGTATTACTCATGAACAAATACACCAATTAAATTAGTAAAAAGTTTGGCCAGTTTTGTACACAACAGTTGGCTCAAAAGAGGTGATATCAGAATCATAAGTTCATAATCATGGTCAAAATTACATTTAGCATTAGCAGCATGAATTGGGAGGGAAAATGAAGCATCTTTCAAATAGGAGAATAGTATGTTGCAATGAGAACTTGTTTAGCCTTATAGAAGAATTAGGAAAGCAGTAAGTAATTGAATTTGAAACTTCTCACTGAACGGATGGAGAATTGAGTTAAAGTGGTCACAAATAAACCTAATCTGGTTACTAAATGTGTTAAAGTGGATACTTAATGCCTGTAACGGTTTCAAATAGAGCTTAGAACTTCAAACAGAGACAATTCGCTGTTCGTCGTTCAAACAGAGAACTCCAAGAATATCAATATAGCATGCAAAATCAAAGCATACATACAATCTCACGTCCGTTCGCCGTTTTCAGCTCCAGAAACAATTAGAGATAATTCAAACACTAAATTAACACCGAAAATCTAAAATTCAACAGTAGAATCGAAGACGTAAACACACAAAAATCAACGAGAAAAAGTCAAAATTCAAAATTACTGTCCCAAATTTGAAATTCGCCATGGATAGGGCGGGAAGTGATCGGGAAATCGCCATACCAAGCGTCAATTGTGTGAGGTAGAACATTAGAGTAGAACTTGGAGAGAGTATCTTCTAATGGAAGATTTTGAAGTTCTAGAGAAATGGCAATGGCGGACGATATGGAGCAGCAACGAAGAAGTTTTTTTTTTTTTATTTGAGAGGAAAATGAGCCAGCAACAAAGTCTAATTAGGCGGATTTCAATATGGGCTGATTAGGCGGTTACCTCATATTGTTTGGGCTTGGGCCTGCCTAATTATAATGTTATAATTAGGCGGTCTCTTGCAAGACAAGCTGCAAAATATTATAGGTAACTCGTAGTATATTAATAAGTAACCTAATACAAGCAACTTAAAGAGGAGGGGCATAAGTAACCCTACTATTTAGTGTAAGTAATTTCTATTGTAATAGTTTGTAATTTCATGTTATAATAATTAACCTTATATGAGGACTGGCTGTATCTTTAATTAATGATGTGACCGGTCACATATAAGACTTAATGCGAAAGTATACCTAGAAATAGGTTCATACTTTCTCTATTCTTGTGTAATTGTGACCATTTTACTTTAAAGTTATTTATGTATTCTATTTTAACCATTTTTCTAGGTATATTTTATAACTTACGCATGATCTTTGAGCACATAATTTTTTGGGACATGCATATAATTTTAAAAAGTCTCAGAAAGCAATTTTACTTTCAAGTGAGTCAAATTACTTATTTTCAAAAGAAAAAAAAATTGTAATAAAATATTTTACTTTTTGAATCCTTAAGATGGTGTTATATTTGAAAATATTGTACAATATATTTGAATGTATTTTTTAAAAAATATCAACTTTTATAATTGTCACTGTAATTAATGATATTAATAGTTTACATTAATAAAATGTAAGTCAAAAGTGTTGCAACTACTCACTCCATTCTTTATAGTATAATATGGATCATTATTCTTTTTGAGATCTCCCCAAAAGAATGTTTCATTTTATGTTCAATTTTCAGTTTGACAGTTTTAATTTTACCAATATCAAGAACAAAAGTTATCATGCCATACGTTATTAATTTATTTCATTATTTTTAAAATATAAACTTGTAATAATTTCTATTAAGGGCCTGTTTGGTTTGATAGAAAATGATTTTTCATGTAAAACATTTTCCAGTGAAGTACGCAAATGAATATTAATTTTTCTTTATTTGGTTTGATGGAAAACTATTAAGCTAAGAAGAGAAAAATGAAGGAAAATGGTTTTCCTTCAAATTTTGGAGCAAAATGTTTACAAAATGATGTAAAATTCTTTTCCACCTTAATTTTCCTTTTTAAATCTCTCGTTCAACCAAACAAAAAAAAAAGGAAAAAGTCATTTTCTTAAGATACATTTTGCTTCAAAATAAATGGAACCTAAGTTAAAGTTATATATTGACAATTATAATTATAATATTGAGTGTAACTTTAACAATATGAACAAATCATAGATATGAAGTATAGACAAAATGATTTGGTAACAATGTATCATGAATAATACCATCACATGTGTTACATACCATTCCAAGAAGAGTGAATAGGTGAGCTCAGCAGTGAGCTATCAAAAATTGACAACCGCGCACTATTATTTAAATATGATAAAGTTTCAAAATTTTAATATAAAAAACTATACTAAAGTTTGACCATGGATAATGATCTTGGGTACTATTTTAATTATATATACACAACCCAAGCACCATCTTAAAGCATCCAAAGCATAGAAAAAGCTACAGAGAAAATAAAAATGGGAGTGAAAATATATGGAACATGGGCGAGTGCATTTAGTATGAGAGTAGAGATTGCACTACAAATAAAAGGTATTGAATATGAATTTGTAGAGGAAGATCTGCTTAACAAGAGTGATGAACTTTTGAAATACAACCCAATTCATAAAAAAGTACCAGTTTTGATTCATGATGGAAAACCAATGGTTGAGTCATTGGTAATTTTGGAGTATATTGATGAAACATGGAAAGCCAATCCCATCTTGCCTAGTGACGCTTATCAGAGAGCTCAAGCTCGTTTTTGGGCTAAATTTGTCGATGATAAGGTATGCTTATTTTTTTACTCTTCTTACATTATAGTTCGTGCTATTACTATATATAAATGGGTTTTGTTGGTTTTTTTTGTTTCATAACATATTCAAATTTCTCTTGATGTCAAAAAAAAAAAAAAAAAAAAAAAAAAACATATTCAAATATCTCATTTGTTCTCACATCATAGCCGTGCATATTATTTGGGTTGGTGTACAAATAACTGTTTTTCAAACCACATATATATTGTGTAAATATAAGTTGTCCTAGAGAAAGATGAGAAAGTATTATAATGTAAGTTAGAGAATGTACTCCTACTATTGTCAATTGATTTTAGTATAAAACTTTATTCGTGTTTTTATTGTGGATTTAACTCTCCTCTTTCATCACTATGTGAGTTGGAAATAGTTGTCTAACATTGAAGAATTATAGAGAAAATGACTATTATATAGATTGGTAGATTCATGATAACTCTATTTAAATCCCCTCTCACGAATTCTTTTTTTTTTCTTCTCAATTTTGATTTTCTTACTTTTACTTCCATTTCATTTGAGCACGTAACTTGAGAGTCAACAATAAGGTATTTAATTGAAGCATCTACTTAAAAGTTTTCTTTAATATTGATTAAGTATTATAGAGTTCGTACAATCATTTTTTGAGATAAAAAGCCCTATATAATTTCTTGTAAAAAATAGAAAAAATTTATCTATAGAAATATATTAAAAGCCATTCCTATTAAATGAACGATGTCACGTGTCGCTATTCACAAGCTTCTAATACACATGTTTATAATCCTATTTAAAAATATTAACAAAGTGTAGTTACTAGGATTTTGACACATAACATTTTAAATTAAATGTGAGCGTTTAACCATTGGTCTACTACAATTTCAATGCTTAATGTTTCAAAATATAAAAAAATTAGTCTTATAATTATATGTAATTATTAAGACATAAATAAACTTTTTGATTCATAACACTTATTATTAAGTAATAAATTCTCAAACCCTAATTCTATTTAAATTGTTATTTTATCCCTAATTCTTTATAAGTTTTTTTAAACAACTTTTCATGTCATAACGTTTATTTTCATATTTTGCACTAGACAGGAATTTTATGAAAAGTTAGTAAAATTCAATTATGAAATTTATGAATAATAATAAATTGTATAATTGTAATTGATACAGAGTATTGCCTAGACCAAAATACTAGTATTGATTGAAAAGTGGGGTAACTAAAAAACTAGGACATATGTATGTCTAAGTTAAATTCCACTATACATTATGTCTATCTATAGTCAATGTTCTATGTGTTGGGTAGAAGGAGTTCTCTTCATCTTTTACGTCCCCACCATCTCGAATATTAATTACGATTGTTTTCAATTTGGGTTGTTCTAATCTATTTGTCATATAACTTTTTGACAATCTTTTCTCATCAATTAATTAACGACAAATGGTGTACTATGTTCTATGTATATCAGGTTGTGTGCATAGAAATGTCGAAAATGTCATATTACTTTCTTAATGACATTGATATGAAAAAGAAAATGTAGTGAAATCATATTATAACCAAAGTAATCTAATGTTGATTTTAACCAAGCATGCATTATTTAGTAGACACACTATTCTCCCTTCCTATTGATAGTTTTTGCATATATGTTTTGTTAGGTGACGCCTTTGGTGAGAAGTGCACTAATGAGTGAAGGAGAAGAGAGTGAGAAGGCAATACCACAACTAGATGAGGTTCTCCAAATCCTGGAAAGTGAGATAAAAGGAAAGCAATTCTTTGGAGGAAAAAGTATTGGATACTTAGACATAGTTGCTTCAATGGTACCTTTTTGGATCACATGCTTGCAAGAAGTAGTTGGTAAGGAGGTAATTACAAAGGAAAAGTTTCCATCAATTTCCAGTTGGGCTGATGAGCTCTTGGGTTGCAGTGTTATGAAACAAAACGTGCCTCATCATGACAGATTAAAAGAATTCTACCAAGCTCGCTTTGCCTTAATGAATGCCAAGACTACCAATTGAGAATATGGATATCATAGCATCTTTTAGATTGTATTTTAGTAACTTAATTATTATATGTATTCACCTGTGGCTGGACATAAATATGGCATTATTCCATACAATAAAGAATTGGGTTTATAACGAATGCAGAATTTAATTTAGTTAAATGGTTGTATTGTGTCTAATTATATATTTAATATCTATGATTCATATATATATGGTCTTTATATTGAGGTAGTAATAACTAATAACATCAAAGGGAATGAGAGGTCAAAGGTGGAAGAGACGAAAGCAAGGAGAGTTTCTTAATTAACCTGTCATAATAAATAAATACTACTATAAAAACATCCTTTATAATACTTGAATCTTTCAAAAGAGTAACTATGAATGATTTTCACTTTCACAGCATCAATACTGATCGGAAATTTGATTGACTAATATACAAAATAAATGTTGGTAGGTGAGGTGTAAATTTTCTATAATATGCACTAATAAGTGCTAATAGGAAAATTTGCAAGAAACAATTTTTTCAACCACTTTTTTGCGAGAAATAAGCTTTTAATTTTTTTGGGCATTTTACAACCTTAAGCAAAATACGTTTTGTGACATCAGACCTGAAGTCTACTTTTCGATGTTAACTTTCGATAACAGACATTGGTCACGACATTGAACATCTTTAAGTGTGAGCATTTCACATAGAAATTAAACACCTTTATCAACACATGCAAACGAGAATAAACGCCCGAAAAAAGCCTTGAGGCTTGATCTCGCAAACAAAATTCAGTTAATGTTATCAAATGCCAAGAAAATTTTATTAAGATTCGAAGAGGATGGGAAATAAAAGATAAAAACTGAACAGGAAAAAAATGAGGAGATTGGTACCTATAAAAAGTCATTGCTGGAAAAAAAATTCAGTAAATGTCAAAAAATGGTTGAGTCGTTTGATTTGACAAGAAAATAGAGTTTAAATGTTATTTCCCACATAAGAAAGTATAAGGTTGTTTCATTCAAAAATAAAATCTAAGTATTACTATAAATAAGAAAGCGTTGAAAGGGGAGTAAATCGTTTTATTTGTGTGGATAGGAGATGACACATATATCAAAGAAATCTGATCTTCGTGAATTTATGTTGAACAATGATTAACATACCACCTCCATTTTTTTTTTATCATACACAAATATTAACAACATAGAGAAAGCAATGATAGTACCAAAGAATATTATTCCCGACCCAGATCGAAAATTAAAACTTCAAAAAATTCGGACCAAACAACTATTTATTTTTTCGTTCTGGACCGAAAAATCAAACATTCAAAAAACTTGGACCTTATTAGGACTCTAATATGTAGGTTCGTCATTGGGCCTCAAAAATCTCATAATCGGGATTGGTCTTGACACGCAGGGTCGCCACATTCCAAACCCGAGATGGAGCCGACCGTGACAAGGAACGTATGAGGTTTCATGGTAGGCTTTAAGACGTAAATGGTAGTTTTTTTTCCTTCCGGACGGAGTGGGACATAGTTCATCACTCTTTTCGTGATTCTTGGTATAACTTTATGGTGTTCACTACTGGGTTCATTTTAGTCTTGTCGATTGCCACTCTCCTATCCGGCTCTACCAACTCCGGTATTTGTCAATGCCGTATATTTCTTCCTATTGTTTTGGTAACTACTATCGTTTGCTCTCTATTTTTTCTAGTAGTTGTATTGCATTTTCTTGGGCGTGTTACAGTTTGAACAAGTTTAGGAGAGATTACGTAGTTTTGGTCAGAAGACAATTATCCCTCAAGTATAAGTCTAAGTGTTTCCTTCATATGTTCGAAGATGACTCAAAACTCTCTAGGAAAGATGATGATTTCTTCCGGTATGACCAACAAACTTGATCACTCTATTTCTAGCTGTCATGTCAAAGATATGATGTTCTGTGGTTGTCTACATTTTGTTATCTTAGTTTTGGCAAATATATTTTTCCATGTTGTACAAGTGTGGAGAATAATTGTTAACCTGATTAGACTAACCTGACATTCAATATATATAGTGTTTACAATACAGACCTATAACTAGTAAAAGACCATTTTATCTTTTTACATATAATGTTACTCTAATACAACCCCTCAATCTTTACGAGGTGAAACAGATAGATTGATACGATGTTTAGTAAACAAGTCAGTAGATAGGCCCTTAGTAAAAATATCAGCAACCTGATACTGTGTAGGTACATGTCGAACAATAAGACCTACGTTGGCAATCATTTCTCGAACAAAGTGATAATCGACATCAATATGTTTGCTACGATCATGATGAGCAGGTAACTAGGACACTTGGTTCATTGAAAGAATTTTTGGTGTAAAGGTGGGATTATTCCTGAATAATCCAAAGATAGGATTATTAATTGTGAAACGGCAAAAGGTGGGATTATTAGAATCAAATAATCCATTCTAATACAAGTCCTATGTTTTCTACAAATTCACCATAGCCATCAGCCCATCATCACCCTAAATTCACTTTTCCACATCAGTATTATGATGATGCTCTTTTTGACAGTGATGATGCCAGATCTGGGATGATGCGATGAGTTGTGATGATGGTGATGATCAAAGATCAATTGATCATTAATTTCCTTTTTTTCACAAAATTGAACAGCTGAGGGTTTGAGGGAGGTGACGAGGCGGTGGCCGGCTTTCAGCCCAGTCGCCGGCACCACCGAGATCACGTCCCAGTCAAACAAGGGTTGGGTAGTGCCGGCGGCTGGCCTAAACACCGGCCACCTCTCCATAACCTCCCTTAACTGTTCACATTGATGCTTAAAATATGATTTAATTTTTTAAAAAAAAATAATTGAATTTTGGGAACAAAACCTAAACGTCTTTGAAAGAAGTCCCTCTTGTTTCTCGAACGTCTGTCAAACATCTCCGGCAGACGTTTGAGCATAGTAACAAACGTTGAGTGCATATGTCAAACATCTCCGGCAGACGTTTGAGCATAGTAACAGCTCTTCCCTTCCCAGTCAACACCGAATGTCAAAGGATATTATCGTCTTTTCACCTTTTTTTTTCAGCGATTTTAAGTATTTTTCAGGCGATGTTTAGGGTTACATGCCAGACCATGTTGAAAATCGGACACACATGTCATTTGTTAGACCATGTTGAAAATCTACTACTACATACGAGACAAATTCAACCCAGCTTGGAGTTCTTAAAGGGCGTTTGCCAGGTAATGTTATTGATTTTAAACAGTAAGCTTTCTTGTGAAATGACATAAGTCTAACAAATAATTGCTAATAAGTTAAATGACATGAAACTTAGTACTTGAATCTAACAAATTTAGACACACCTGTCGACAAGATTTTTCAATATCCCCCCAACTCTGCTATCTTTAGCTTGTGAAGAAGATGTATTTGAAACATTCTGAGTAGGTTCTGCTTCCGCCCCACAATATCTCTTAATCTTTTTCCTAACAGCTTCTTGCAGATGCTTTCCAATATTCCCACTAGGGTCTTTTCCCATAAAATCAATGCGCGCAGCAGTAGTACAGGCGGCAGCAAGCACAAGATAGGCACCCATTTTTAAAGCCGAGGAAAAGCCTTGGATTATTTGAGACTCCTGTAGATAGCCAACTCTAAGTTGGGTGGAAAGTTCATTCAGATTTCTCCTGTGGAATCCCAGAAGTTGAACATTACATGTCGTCATCTTTCCTAATAACCCCAATCCTCCGGATGTGGCCATGAGCTTTGCTGCAACAGTTGTTCCAACGACAGCAGACAAATTTGGTGCAAGATACACCATTTTGGAATCCACAAAATCAAGGAGCCTCTTCCTCAATGTAACAAGACCAAGCACTTGATCATTGGATTCCTTGATGACCTCAAAATCAGCCTTCTTAATGCCAGAAACATAATCAATAACTTTATCTTCAATTTCGAACAATAGATGAATGCAATCAGAAATAAGCTGATATTCATCTTCCACCGCCAAAGAAACCTCAAGCAACTCTTCAACTTTCTGCCATTATTATCAATTTAGATTTTGATTTAATTATCCACTTTCATATTGTTGAAATTGCACATAAATAAAAATATTCCCCCACATTCAAAAAGGAAGAAAAAATCCTCCACAATTCATAACCTCCAGATTTTTAGTAGCTTCTGCCATTATTATCAATTCTAATTCAATTATCAAATACTCAGTATTATAATGCTGAAATTAGCACTGAACTAAAAAAAATTTACGATTTCATAAATCGTAACCCTAAATCCCTAACAACAAGAACAAATTATCATGAGTACTAACCAAAACAATGAGGATTTAAAAAAAAAAACAACAGAAAATTCGAACCCTACCAATTACCAAAGTAATTAACTCGGAGAAACCATTACGAGTTATTCATTTCATCTGAAGAAACAGGAAAATCGATAAAAAAAATATGAAAATAATTACTTGGAAAGATAAGATAGAAAGATGACCTGGACAATGTCAGGGTAACATGGTGATCTAGAGAGTGCAGAGAAATCATCGTCATACTCGCTTCCAAAACCATCGATGTCGTCGTCAATCGCCATTGTTAAACAGACGTACAGACCTCTGCAACTTATTGAAGAAGCAAAGTTTTCCTTTATTTTTCCAGCGACAACTCTAGTACGGTTTTCTTATACAACTACGAGAGATATGAATTATGATCAGGTTGGATCGGGTTCAGGTTAATAATAAACGTGTTGACATTCTATCAACTCAAACTTGAAAAAGTGAACTCTGATCTGACCTGCTTATTAAATGGGTTACCCACTTAACCCGTTTAACCCATTTATATATTATACTAATTATAAAAAATATTTATGATATTTATAATACTAAGTGTATACGTCCATGAAAAGTATAGTTAAAATAAGAAAATACGATAAATTATTTATAAAAAGATCTTTAGATTTTATGAAGTTTTTGCGAGAGATTTTCACATTTTAAATATCATTTTCTTATATAGAAATATTTAATGGATCATATCAGGTTATTTTAGGGTTGAAAAATCCAACCTTAACCTAACTCGTTAAATTAAAAGGTAAAATCAAGTTGACCCGTTTATTTAATTGGGTTGAAAACCTCAACCCAAACCCGCTTATTTCAAATCGGATTCGTGATCGGTAAACGGGTAGAATCAGTTTTCTCCGGCCCTAGTTCACACTTCCAATATTGCACCCAAAAAAAAAATGAGTTCAAATACGGAGTACTCCTTATTTTTTCATTCCGTATCTGGCCTTTTTTTTCCACGGCAAGGTAGCCATATCTGGGGAGTTTGCAACGTTTTTCTATTTTGGAGTCAAAATTTGTAAAGTTTCACCGCAAATTGTCGTTAATCTTATTATATAAGCCAAGGGGAGGGGTGGTGGTAGTCGGTGTCTCTGTGAATTTACCTCATTACCCTTACTAATCCTTCTTCAGTCTTTATTTCAATAAGATTATTCTGGTAAATTGCATATATTATTTCTATTATATAAGTCAAGGGGAGGGGTGGTGGTAGTTGGTGTCAGTGTGAATTGGCCTCCTTACCCTTACTAATGCTTCTTCAGTCTTTATTTCAATAAGATTATTCTGGTAAATTGAATATATTATAATCAATTGAGATTACACTATTACTCCTACGAGACCTTACCCACTATTTATTTGACTAAGGTTATTATTTGAGTAAGGTTATTTTAGTAAATTGAACATGTTATAATCGTGTGTGATTACAAAACTACCTTTACTAATATTTTTCCACCTATTAATTGAGAATCTGGAAACAATCAAATTAGATAAATTAAATCTATTTCTTGATTGTTACAATCTTATAGGAAAAAAACATGCATCAACCCATAATTACATCAATTATTTCTCAATAAACCAACAACAAAAATTATTTTTCAACTATCCCTCATATAATAGAGATTCAGATATAGTCAATAATTCTTTCAAGCACGATATATCACGCAGGCATCGCGTGCATAAAATTCTAATACATAATTAAAAAAAAATATATATAGTCAAATGGGATATTGCTAGTTCGTCGTAACATAAACTATCAAGATATCAATTTCATATAATTTTATTCAAACCACAATTAGAGATATAATTAGCACCCAAAAAATCTGTAGCAAATGTAGTCGGACGAACGGAGTAGTTTGGAATGGGTGAGAATAGGGCAAAACTACACAGTGCGGATGCACCCTCGTGAAAACCTCTCCTTGCCGGAGCTCTAACTCCCTGGGCAACCCGCGCCTAGATGGAGGCCGAAGACCTACTTCTAGGCACCTCACCCAGATCGAGTGAGGGATATCTCGGCCGCCACCTTCGCTGAGATCGACGCCCGTCAAGTGCTATGGTGTCGTACCCCTCGAGCGAACCAGGGACGCTTGGGTAACCTCGAGCGAGGTCACTTCCCCGAGTTACTTGAGGCTCATTGGCCCCCGAGTGACCTCAGGCGAGGATTCGAAACTTCTTCGAGTTACACACATGATCATCAACCCGTTGGTGACCTCGAGTGGAGTCTCTGAAACCCCTCGAGTTACCTAGGGCTCATTGGCCCCTAGGTAACCTCGAGCGAGGTCTCTGAAACCCCTCGAGTACTTACTTGGGGCTAATTGGCCCCTGGGTATCCTCAAGCAAGGTCTTGGAACCCCCTCGAGTTACCTGGGGCTCATTCGCCCCTGGATAATCTCGAGCGAGGTCTCTGAAACCCCTCGAGTTACATGGGGCTCATTGTCCCCTGGGTAACCTCGAGCGAAGTCTTGGAACCCCCTCGAGTTACCTGGGGCTCATTGGCCCCTAGGTAACCTCGAGCGAGGTCTCTGAAACCCCTCGAGTTACCTGGGGCTCATTGACCCCTGGGTAGTCTAACTCTCGTTCTGTGCAGGACTCCCGGCAGTCTCCGAGCATCCGGCCCTCAGTAATCCTAATCTCGATCACTCCCACCTAATACAAGTTTTTACCCGAAATAGTTTTAATGGAAATATTGTTGGATTATGTCACAATTGGTGTAGGTGTCCAAATTATTTTGGCTACTATTAATCAAATAGCTAGCACAGTTTAATAGTGTGTCTGTACTATATATTAAATTTCAGTATAACAAGTTTGAAACTCGAGAATATATGAGGTCTTGTAAATAAAAAAAATAGAATTACTTTTGGAAATGTGTTTTATTATTGTAAGTATTTTTTTGCAATAATAAAATTTGTTGCGAATAAAAGGTCTATGTCATCAGCTAGTGTGGCAAAATGACAACAATTGATCATTTTCACAACAAAAGATGTGTTGCGAACAATAAGTTTTTATTCAACCCCACATGTCATAAGCTAAAATCACATTTTTCGTTCATTCCCAATATAAATGTTGTTGCCAATAATAGAGTTAGGGTCGAATTTGTTGCGAAAATATGGCAACGACCTGTCTTTTGCAACGAAAAATGTGATTCTAACTAATAAATAAGCAAAAAAAAAAAAAGATTTAGGGAAATACCATGTTCATAATCATAATATATCAAAAATACCATCAATAGTTCAATATTAAACATAGGTGGATGTTGAGTTGAGTAACCTTCATCCAATATTTCTCCCGTAGTGTTCATGATTGCCAGGTACTAGCTCCTTAGTGTTAAATGATTTTGGAGGAACTTGGCTCTGATACCAATTGTTAGGCTAGTAGAAACACTAGGTCAACTACAAGAGGCGGGGTGAATTGTAGTTGTGGAGATCTTTTAACTTTTTGCGGATAAACTACAATGAAAGTTAATAAAGAAGTAGTAATAATGTGGAACACACGAAAATCCTTTTAGCAAGGTTCTCTTCCTTAATTCTTTAGAAAGAAACCTTGCTCTTTTATTTATAACAGTTCTTACAGCTTATTATAAATCAATTCTCACTTAGTTCCTCTAGGAACCATTTTCCAGTCACCTTGTTCCCCCTGAACACGTGACTTTCCTCACTTGACTTCAGTAGAAGTCTTCTCTTTCTCCCTCTCTCTTCTCTCGATTGAATACAGAAATTTTCTTTCTCTCAACCCAAACTCAAATACAATGATTGAAATAATTGAAGAATAGAAAACAGAATAAACTTTCTTAGATATAATACATGAAAATCTGGAAAGTCTTAAGTTTGAATTCAATTTTTCAAAGCTATAAGTAGGAATATCTGCTACTCCGCATTTTGCTCCATTAGTACATTGTGGGCGCTAAAATGTAGCATCCCACCAACCACTTCTGTAGCCGTTATTCCACTTAATCAGCCTCCACTCCTTCGGATATGCGCATGCTAACAATATGGCAGTTGGTTGTGCTCCCTAGAATCTAGGAACAAACTAATCAGCATATTCGTTCCTTATTTGTAGCGCTGGTAGTTAGATATGCTGCACGTTCATTTTGGTTATGCATTTTACCTGTGTATATACCACTAACTCCACTAACATTATGGAATTCAAATTTGTTAAAGTTAATATTCCATAAGATCAAAATCATACAATCATGTAATGAGTCTGTAATATAAACAATTAGTATAAATAACTTAATTTTGATTAAACTCATAATCAATTCTCCATAAGTTATTAATAAACTAATTGTATATAACGATAATGAACCTAATTTATACTACTCGAATAAAATCTAATCAAAGACATAAAAGTAAATCTAATAGAAAACAAATCAAACTTATTTAAATAAGATAACTAAAATAAACTAAACTAAAAAATCACATTATTTGTCATCATCAAAATAGTGAATACAACAAAAGGTTTCTTGAGCTCTTGCGGTACTATGTTTGCATACTCATCTCTGTGCCACCCTCAAAGTAACGACCAAGCTGAGGCCGCCAATAAACAGATTTTGAACACATTGAAGAGAAGTTGGACGATTTGAAAGTCGCATCGGCTGATATGGTCCCAACAGTATTATGGTCTAATAGGACTAATATGTCTATTTTATATAGAGATTTTACCTCCAGCCCTCATTGAATATTAGTCTTAATTGCGCTCTTCGGAGCCACTTTTACTACTAATGTGCTCCTTGTACTGTGTTTGTATTTTCAGGTTGATCATTATAGGAATTAGCATGTTTTAGTGCATTTCCTACTCATTTATATCACTAAAAGAGATGGTGTACATTTGAGAGCACGAACATTTTAGTTGGAAGAGTTTTGAAGCAAAGCAAATAGTGGAAGAAGTAGAAAAATGACTCCAGTCTACTCTTTTGATTATATCTCAAGTTCTATAAATACAAATGGAGTGATTTCAATTGGATTAGCTTCTACATTTCAAGAGCTTTTCCACGAGTGCTCACTTGCCTAATTCCGAAAATAACGAAGAAGTTATGGCGTTTTGAAGATAGAGATTTTGTGTAGGCTCACGACCGCCCGACCGGGCCCCCTTACTTAGCCAAATTTCACCGTTTGGAGAAAATTTGGACAATTACGGACCCGACCGCGCAGGGCGCTATTTCCTATTCTACGATTTGTGACCTGACAACCGCCCGACCAGGCGGATTCCGCCCAGGTTGGTCGGGCAGGGCTCTTTTAAGTTTTCTAAAGCACGTGTTGCGCCAGTTTTGTTTTTTGTTTTCTAAGCACTTTTTAATTACTTAAGAACTCTAGTATTACTTTTTCTCATTTTTAGATTGAAATTTCAATAGAAGCGTTGATTTTATAAGATTGGTTCTACAATTGGTATTCCTTCTCTTATCTTATTATTCTTATTGAACTCTTGATTATTTATTCATCATGTTTACTTGTTTCATCGTGAGTATGTTTGCTTCAATTATGATCGAGTAGTCTATTTCTAGGTTTAAGAGGATCCATGTTCAATTATGAAGGGATGTTTATAAAGTATTAATACTTGATGATGTATGTTAATTCCTTTTTAATGTATTATCTCTCTTCAATCTAATTTGGCCATATTTTGATTGTTATAGTATTGTAATATTATGTTATGCGTGGAGAGGTATAAACTTGATATTAAGGGTAGTTTCAATAGGTAGATTTGGTATTAATAAATGGAAAAATTGATAGGAACAGTCCCAACTATGGGCGTTCCGCCATTTTCGGTCCCAACTAATGATTATTTTTGAGCGATCCCAACTATGCATCATTTTTGCCGAAATTGGTCCCAGGTGACTAATTACATGTTAAACAGGTTAAAAAAATTTCTTTTGAATTTCTTAACTAGGTTTCCTTCTTCTTTTTTCTCTCTCCTATCTGCTTCCTTCTCTTTCTCGTCCTTGTGCCTCTCTATCTTCTTCTCTACACCTGCAGAATTTCGAAAACCATGGTTTTAGATCTCTCGTTTAAGCTGCAAAAACTCGAGGAGGGGTTAATAGGAAGGGGGGTTGCGAAAATTGGTCAAGTGCGGAAATTCGTGGAAGGGGCTGCAGGATGTCGGCTAAGAGGGTTGGGGGAAACGGGGGGCTGCAGGGGAGGGGGAGAAGGGTGGGGGTAGGTGAATTCGAAGGGGAGGGTTGGGGGCTGGGAAATCGACAGGGAGGGGTGGGGGAGGGGCTGGGGAAATCGACGGGGATGGGGTCGGGATGGGCTGGCTGGGGGAGGGGTGAGGGATGCGATGATGGATCGGAGGGGAGTGGAGGGGTGGTGATTTCTGCAGTGCAGAGAGAAAGTATTGGTGGTGTTGGGTGGTGGGGTGATGTGTTGAGTGGTGGCCGGGGTGATGTATTGGGTGGTGGGGTGATGTTGAATAGGTGGTGGTGAAAAAAAAGCATTTTACCTGTTGTAGCAAGTCATTGACCTGCTGGGACCAATTTCGGCAAGAATGATGCATAGTTGGGACCGCTAAAAAATAATATTTGGTTGGGACCGAAAATGACGGAATGCCCATAGTTGGGACTGTTCCTATCAATTTTTCCATTAATAAATTGCGAGAGTCTTTATTGTAGCAAGTCTTTCATCCTGGAATTATTGTTCATTGGTGAACCCATACCCTAGGCTCTTTATTGTTGATATTCTTGATATAGTTATTGTCTAGTTTAGATAAATAAACAACAACATTCGTTCCCTATAATCTAGATTTAATTGACAATTAGGAAAAGAACATTGTTTTCCCTGTGGATTTGACCCTACTTCCTTGACTACTATTTGTTAGAGGACTCTAGGATTACTTTTGATTTGGTGATACGACTTTAGCCTGTCAAAATTTGGCGTCGTTTTTGGGGAATAACGATTTTGTTCCATTTTCTTTGATTGTTTTAAATTCTAGATTATATATCCTCGTCTCAAAGAACACTTGTTCTTTGGGACAAAATCTCTTAATTGTTTGTTCTTTAGCTCGTCTATGCACAGGAGTTGGAGTTCAGGTGGCTTCCCATTTGATCCTTAAAATTGAAAGATCCTTTCATAAACAGAAGAACTTTTTGAGACAATTGCGAGATAATTCAGGGGAAGATACACCCCTGGATTCTGACTCTGATTTTAGAAGTATTATTTCTACTACTCCAACAGAATCGGAGATGGCTCGAAGACTTACTGAATTTTCTCAACCCTCCTTGGCTGAACCTCCCAATAATAATCAAATGCCCGAGATCAAAGATGTTAATTTTGAGATCAAACCTGCACTGCTGAACATGATCGAAAGGAAATAATTTGGTGGTGGACCTAATGAAGACCCTAATCTACATTATCAGGACTTCTTTCAATGTTTTTCTACTATTAAGCAGCGGGGAGTAATACAAGATAAAATTCAGGAAATTCTTTTCCCATTTTCACTTCGAGATAAGGCAAAGATGTGGTGCGATGGGATTAATCGCACCACTCTTGGGATCACACACTAGAACACATTGGCTTTAGCTTTCTACAGGAAGTACAACCCTTCTGAGAAGACTGCTAGTTTGCGTAGTCAAATCACAAATTTCACCCAAGGTAACGATGAATCTTTACATGAGGCTTGGGAGAGGTTCAAGGACCATCAGATAGAATGTCCCCATCATGGTCTACAAAAATTGTTCCTAGTTCAGTGATTTTACAATGGTTTGGGGAACAACTCAAGACTTATTCTTGACTCTGCAGCGAACGGGAGATTCATGAAACTAGAAATTGATGTTGCACATGACTTAATCGAGGAGATGGCTATCCATAACTCCCAATATGGTAACCCTCGAGGACTAGCTAACAAGGGAGGCAAGCATGAGATTGATTATATATCCCTATTGGATGCACAAATGAATGCCATCAAAAATAATCTCCACAATATGCAACTCTCCTCTCCCGCGAGTGTCACTGCTTTAGGTACTACATCTGCGATCTTGTGTGACAACTGTGGAATATTGGGATATTAGTCACAGGAGTGTCGGAGTTCGCTCGAACAATTTAATGCCTTTAAATCATATTAACAGAATAACCCATACTCCAACACATACAATCCAGGATTGAGCAATCATCCGAATATGTCATACAAGAGCACTAATGTCCTAAATCCTCTTGCACCACAAGCATAACAAATGAACCAGAGGTACTACCAACACCCTTCTCAACACCCCCTGGTTTCTCTAGACCATTTTTCAATCCATCTCAACACGCCCCTCCTGTCGATCCCATGATGGTTGAGATGAGAAATATGATGCTACAAATGCAAAAAGACAGACAAACCGACAAGGCACAGATCGAGACCATTCTAGCTCACAACAAGATGTTGGAGAACCAGTTGGCACAGTTGGCTACTTCGAACTCTACTCGACAACAAGGTGCTCTACTAGCACAATCTATCCAGCTAACAGATTCAGCAAACACCATCACCCTCCGTAATGGTTCTCATAATAATTGACCACCCATGCCTACTGATGATACCGAGTGTGAAAAACAATGGGAAACGGGTCCAAGATGAATCAGAAACTGACAGGGAGAACTTTAAGCAAGTGACTAAACATGGGGAGACAATTGAAGCCAAAAAGCCTATTGTTGAGGTTCCTCCTATCAAAATTCCTTTTCCCAATCGTCAACTCAAGAGTAAGCTGGACAAGCAATTGGGTAAGTTTTTGGAAGTCGTCAAGAATCTTCAAGTAATAGTCCCTTTCACAAAATTAATTACTCAAGTGCTTGCCTATGCAAAATTCATGAAAGATATCTTGACTAGAGAAAGGGATTTTAATGAGGTGGAGACAGTTGCATTTACTGAGAAATGTAGTGCCTTTTTACAAAATAAATCTTCACCAAAATCAAAAGATCATGGTAGTTTCATTGTTGACGGCTTCATTGTTGGTGGCATGCTGGTCTTCCTCTTCGAACTCGAAGTGGGGATCAGGATTGGCGATGTCCGCCTCGGTGACCCCTATGTCCAAAATCTCGCGCTCGACCGGGATCTCGAATTCCTGGGGACCATGGGCGTGCTCTACCTTTCCCCACTCAAGTTCATGGATGGTGTGCCTAGCATATCTCATGGCAGTAGCCTAGCCGCCATTGTACTGGTTAGCCAAGCGACTGACGAAGTCCATGAACTTTCTGTATTCGGCCACGGCGTCGGCCTCCCGGCTTCGAGCAGCTTGGAGCTCCTCCCTCACCTTCTGCTGCTCGGTCTCTTTATTTGCGAAGGTAAGCCAGTTACTGTTGTTCAGCTATTGTCCATATCTAGGTCCTTCTTAGCCTTATCAAGATTGACCTTGACCGTCTTCAGCTTGTCCAATTTGGAATGGATCGACTTGAGCTCAGAACCTCGATCGACCAACTCTAACATGATGAGCATCGACCTCGGCACAATAAGCGCCTTGGAAGTGCAGGTAAAGATCGCAGAGTTCTTTACCAGAATGAGCCGCTTGCAAAGGAAGAAAAAGAAGGATTAAGTCAAGAACAGGCAAGCATAACGCAAGTAGGAGTTAGAGAACACACACAAGGGTTAGGAGACTCATCACGACCACGTTAGGAGCGTGGACGGTAGAAGCGGCTTGAACCTTTTCCAGCGGCATGTAATACTTGAGCTGGAGACCTTTCAACAGCCGGTACCCGAGATTGCCGCCTTCAAGATGGCGGTCGAGCAACAGAGTTTTGGTTGGAACAACGACCCATCCCGGACAGGCGACCGGGACCATAATTTTCGGAGCACTTCCGACATCTCCACCTCGGCACGCTCAATGAAGCCGACCTTCTGCAACTTGCAAATTTCCTGCAGCTCACGAATCATGGCCAGCAGCGTAAGCTATTTATAGATTTTCTGCCGCATGGAGGAAGTGTCGACCTTGGCCACTCTTCCCTTTAGAAGGCTTTGGGATCCTTGTCCCCTTCTCGTGCCGAGGGACCAGCGATGGGCTTTGCCGGCTCTTTGATAGGCCGCCTCGATTCTCTCTCTAGCGTTCCCTCAGCCTTCCTTATCTGGGGTACGACGTTTCACCATTTAATGGACAAAGGGATGGAGTCCCTCTCATCCTCCTCGTTCATATGGCCCCGACCGATGCCTCTGCCCTACTTCCCTTCACGCCTCCAATGGTGTTGGGGATGGAAGCAAATTTACGAGAATCTCGGATCAAATGTTCCCAGCATCCAAACAACACAAGTGAGGAGAGAGTTAGCAACCAAGCTCAAACAAAAACTAGGAAAAGTAAAAATAAATAACAAAGCCGAAAAGACACTTCAAGACCCACCATGGGGCTCAGCCTCACAAAAGCCGAGAGCAGATAGGCTGCATTGCTCATGATGTACTTGGCATGAGGCAACCAGACTACCGACACCGGTACTCGCTCTGATCCCTTGGACTCTATATGGACGAAGCCTCGGATCAAAAGTATCCTTTTCTCGGCATGTGAAACGCCGGTTAGGAATATGCTAAATCCTCGGGCGGGGCTTTCTCCATTGCCGGCGTAAAGGAAAGTCACCCAGAAAACCCACTACCGCCATTGCTTCAGGGAGGTAAGCTTAGGATATACTATTAGCTTGCCACCCTTGGTGTATAAGGACATCTAGCCACCTTGGCCCAACTTGTTGTCGGCCCTGGATCTCTTCCTTTTACCCTTACCTTTGCCCTTCACAGAGCCATCCTCCTTAATTAATCGAGTGCAATTTGCAAAAAAGGTCAAGAGTCTCAGGGATTTCTTATACGGGACCGTCCATGCATAAGCGACCCTGATGGCGTCAGCTAAGATAAGCATATATTCCAAGCCTTTATAATCTTAACTATAAAAGGATCTAGGGCGAAGCGGAACCCGAAATATAGCATATATCGCTATGTGCCCCACTCGGGGAAGGCAATACAAGTTCATACCCATCGGGGAAGGCAAAAAATTCAGACCCTTACTTTAACGTAAAATCTCCCTCCAACCAGAGTCCACGTGTATAGAGGCCGCGCTGTCGGCCTCGCTTGGCGACATGTACAGGTCGTCTAAGTTAGCATCGTCATCTTCTAGGATGACCTCAGGGGGATCCTCGTCCTCCTCGACCTCCAGAGTGGTGGACTCACCATCAGATATCAAAGCGAGTACCACACTGTCCACCTCGCCCGGATCCAAAGACGACACTTCATCCTTCAGGCCTTCATCCTCATCATCCGATGAGCAAGGAATGGGTGAACCCTCCTCCGACGCCCTTGTCGGCTTAGAGGACGAGGGCTCACTGGGGGGAAGAGTAGAGGAGTGCGCTCGACCAATCCTACCATGGTCCCATACTGACCAGAGGCATGAACTCTTAAGACATTCCCAAGAGCTATAATGACAGTAAGAGGGGAAGCGTGTACTACCGGCTCCTCAATAGTCCTACCAGAGGTACTACAGTCATGATAAGATTTACTCCTACGTTCTTTTGTCAAGTCTACTACCGACGACTTAGCAGACACTATTGGACTAGAAGAATTACTATCGGAGTTAAAATCGCTATCGGTCATGGAATGGGGGCTCTCGGATATATTTTGTGAATCATAGTTGGAAGACATGTAGATAATTTAGAAGGAAATAATATGAATAATAGAGGAAATTCGTGGGAAATACCTGGAAGAAAAAGACTGGCTAAAGAGAAACCCGAACAAGCATCGAGATCATGCGACAGGAAAGCAGGATGATATTCTTAGAAGTTACAAGCGAAAGGAGAAGTAGTTCAGAGAGAAAGACTGTTTGAGTAGCGCAAGCAAATGAGGAGCAGTGTGAAAATGAGCAAAGGAGGCTATCCACACCCTATTTATAAAGAGATTCGCGATCTATATTAGACGACTCTTCGTCTTCCCGTCATTGATCGTGCCACGTGGTATAGGGAGCAGTTACTTTAGGATCTCTGACAACATCTATGCACCAAAGCCAAGGTAACGATTCGTACTCCGTAAACCAGTGATATTCCCGAAAATCCCTCAAACGATCACATCTAGGACGATTTAACATTGGCTAAGCGGGATACGCCTGTCCCAGTCATACCGGCTTGGGGGCTAATTGTATAGGGGGTGCCTAAGTTTCATACTCGTCCTATCGAACCGTTAACGACCGTCATGGTCAATACATGTATATGAAGGCCATTGACTATGTCAGGCCTGTAACACTCCGTCCTTTGATAAGACAAAATAGAAAAGAAGTAGAGATTTTATTAAAGAAAAGACAATAGCGGAAATATCGTCAAGACGGACATGTCACTCTACCGTTCATAAAATACTAATCAAACTTGAAATTCAAATCCCAAGTTAATTTAAAACAAAAATCTAAAAGGAGGCAAAACAACCTCATAAACCCAAACTAACAAAAATAAGAAATAAAAAGATGTTTTAAGCCTAATAAGTCTATATCTCACAATCCACAACCAAAAAGGGCTACTCTTCATCTTTACCTGCAAAAATATAACAACAACATCCACAATCAGTGGGGAGTAACTAACAGCTCTCCCAGCCCAACTAGGATCCATATAAGAGTTATAAGAGACTTAATAGATAAGTTATAAAAACAACAATTCAAGAACAAGCAAACACGGTTAAAAAAAAGTAAATCACTTAAGGAATGCATAAGATAACATGGTTGACGAAGAGTAACTTGGAAGTAACAAAATAGTAGTAGCATTACCTCCAAAATACCAATAATCTCCTCATGCTAAAAAAACTACTCATCATGTTATCAAAACCAACTCATAAGAATATGACAATGATAATAGTTTACCAACAACTTCAAATATAAAACATCTTTTATGAAAACAAAACATAAGGTAAATAATTTATAGAGATACAACCTTAAACACAAGAAAATCAAGATCATACACAGACTATAACACTTCACATGATTACAACTTATATAATACAACAGAAGAAAAAGAGGGAACATAAAAATAAAACAACACATAGTTGAAACATACCAAAGAATATAAGACTAAATAATACCAACAAACCCCACTTAAGAAGGGAAACATATTATGCAACCACAACCCATCATCATCTTCACGCACATGAACAAGCACCAACTAGGTAAACAATAAGAAGACTACAAATTAGCCTGAACCACGCCAACAGTGGCTCGAGACAACGACGGCAACGATACAACAATCCCCGACCTCTATCAAACCATAATCGTTCATAAGTCATCATTCTACTCATACCACCACTGCATACATACTTACATTCTTAAGGATCCATATGATAATCAGCAAAATTCTTTCATAAACTATGATAACCATAATAAACATGCTAACCGAAGACTCACACGAGGATAAGAAATTCACAGATAACAGCTATGAATGATGTCCTACGTAACAAATATCAGGTCTCTAAATTAATCATATAATTCATTAAAAAAAACAGGAAAACAATACTCATAACATGTAATTATTTCTACCCTATATCCTAATATCATACTAACGCAACCTAACTATTAAAACTAATATAATTCCTATAAGAATACTAATCAATCTAGGGAAACCATTAGTTACCTTGAAATAAGGAGGAAAACAATACTAGAATGGCAAAGAAAGAAGAGAATAGCGCGCCCCCGAAAACTCCATGAAAATCGGTGGACTAGTCTGTTTGAAACGAATACTGCAGTCACGTTTTTCTTTTTCCTCAGAAACAAATTATATCACGAGGAAGATCTTTCCGAGTAGATAAATTTCGACTACTCACACACCCTAATCCGATAAGAAACGAAGGAGATACGATGCAAATAAAATGAGTGTGCTGAAATAGCCGAAAATGCGAAAGAGAGAAGATAGGAGTTCACTTTGGCCAGCTAATAAGGGGGGTTAAGGATAATGAATTATGTTGTTATAACATCTCCAAAGAAGAATAGGAAGAGATGATAATAGGGGGTTACAAAATCAAAATAAGGAAATTAAAGTGGGGGTTACAAGAGGGTTATAAGCTCTTCAACTATTCTTAATAAAAATAACCCTTCATTACTTAGCACTTTTCACCAGCATATTTGGGTACGTAAAAAGTCGAACCTTGCTCGAGACATAAATTGTCCAAAACGCTAGATGCTAAAATAACAAACGGAGATGAAGCACGTAGTTTAGCTACTATAAAATATATAATTTCTAATCAAATAATTTATATAAAAATATAATATATTATGAAGTTGACAAAATAATACATATTTATACGTTATAAAAATTTGAATGATAAAATATTCTAATTTTAACGGCAAAATAACAGTTAAGGAAAAATAACGCGAAAAAATTAAGGAGCGAAATTTCGGGTTGTTACAATCACTCCCCCTTATGAAAGTTTCGTCCTCGAAACTTGAAATAATTTTTTTTTTGAAATAGAGAACAAATGAGATTTAAGAGAAGAGTACCAGAATTCACATCTTCCCTCGCACGAGTCATCATGTAGATTCGTTTCTTTGCAGGATTAGGTGATCCAGACGGCTTAGCACCCTTAGTGATGGCTTTCAAAGCATTAGGATTCTTTGGACACTGGGAAACTTTGTGCCCCTCCTCTTTGCAGTAATAACATGCGAATGTAGAACCATCACAATTCTTGCCAGGATGAAGTGTCTTCTCGCCTAAACGGATTATAGGCCTGCTTAAACCCAAAACTCTGTTGATCTTTGCTGACGTTACCAAGATCATACCTTGGCTTCTTAACCTCACTCGACACATAAGTCACCGCAGGCTTCTTAACAGTCACAACCCTCGTAGCCTCTTCTTCCTTGATAGAAGCATGAATACTCAAAGCGATCTCATACGCTCCCTGAAAAGTAGTAGCTCCATAACTCAATACATGGGTCCTTACTTTCGGATCCATCTTCTTGATGTACCTCTTCACCCTCTCAGCCTCGGTTGGTATAACGGTAGCAACAAATCTGGACAACTCAGTAAACTTGTCCGTGAACTCCTGAATCGACATAGATCCCTGATATAAAGTAAGGAACTCCTCCTGTTTCTGCCAGCGGAGCTCATCAGGATAAAACCTCTCCTTCAATTTGGTAGCAAACTGGGCCCACCCAAAACCAGGTGTAGCAACACAACTTTCTCGAACAGTACTCCACCAATTATCAGCCTCCATTTTCAAATAGTAGGTACCAATGGGCACCATCTCTTCAGCAGGGCAACCTGTAGCAGCAAATAACTTCTCCATCTCCCTAAGCCAACTCTCTTAAATGACGGGATCAGCAACACCCACATAGGTTGGCGGTCGATGACGGTCAGAACGATAAAAAACAGATAGCCCATTAGAAGCGGCAGCGCTACGGCTTGCCAATGATATGATGGCATTCTCTAATGCCTGACGCTTACGTCTTGCAGCTTCCTTACAAGCACTCAGACCACGATGGAGGGGCATACTACAAGGAAGAAAATGGTTATTTCTTACAATCACAATCAATAAAGGCACATAGCACATTATATATCAAAATAGTTCCCAAAGCTTTCTTCCTACCCAAGTAACTCTCACTAATTACTTTTCTTAAAGCCTAAGATACTAATTATCCTAGACGCAACAACTACACATTTCCCATCAAATATATAGCAACTCAATGAGAATTTTTGGATCGTTTGCTCTGATACCAACTGTAACACTCCGTCCTTTGATAAGACAAAATAGAAAAGAAGTAGAGATTTTATTAAAGAAAAGACAATAGCGGAAATATCGTCAAGACGGACATGTCACTCTACCGTTCATAAAATACTAATCAAACTTGAAATTCAAACCCCAAGTTAATTTAAAACAAAAATCTAAAAGGAGGCAAAACAACCTCAAAAACCCAAACTAACAAAAATAAGAAATAAAAAGATGTTTTAAGCCTAATAAGTCTATATCTCACAACCCACAACCAAAAAGGGCTACTCTTCATCTTTACCTGCAAAATATAACAACATCCACAATCAGTGGGGAGTAACTAACAGCTCTCCCAACCCAACTAGGATCCATATAAGAGTTATAAGAGACTTAATAGATAAGTTATAAAAACAACAATTCAAGAACAAACACGGTAAAAAAAAAAGTAAATCACTTAAGGAATGCATAAGATAACATGGTTGACGAAGAGTAACTTGGAAGTAACAAAATGTATAAATATATATATAAATATATAATAGTTTGAGAGAGAGAGATGAACGCTAGTGGACAACCCACTTCCTATGGTAATGTCAGACAACCTCCAGACAGCCTATGGGTTACGTTCCCTACTGCCTGTGTCTAAGAATGGCCATACTCCCGATGCGGTGTAGGATTACGTCCCCACCGACCTCTCGGACGACAACAAAACCAAGGTATACCTAGGGTTACGTCCTATATGGTTTGCATGTTCTTCACCTCGGGATTACGTCCCTCCGGATAATCTTGCTCTCGAATAAAAAAATAATAAAATAATACTCAATCATTAAATCACACGGATGCCCTTAAGGTCTTACACCAAATCAACAGAAATCTAGGATCGCAACCCAAGAATTTCAATTCTTCTCAAAATAATAATAATAACTAATATTGATAATAGTAATATTAATAATAGTAGTAGCATTACCTCCAAAATACCAATAATCTCCTCATGCTAAAAGAACTACTCATCATGTTATCAAAACCAACTCATAAGAATATGACAATAATAATAGTTTACCAACAACTTCAAATATAAAACATCGTTTATGAAAACAAAACATAAGGTAAATAATTTATAGAGATACAACCTTAAACACAAGAAAATCAAGATCATACACAGACTATAACACTTCACATGATTACAACTTATATAATACAACAGAAGAAAAAGAGGGAACATAAAAATAAAACAAAACATTGTTGAAACATACCAAAGAATATAAGACTAAATAATACCAACAAAGCCCACTTAAGAAGGGAAACATATTATGCAACCACAACCCACCATTATCATCATCTTCACGCACATGAACAAGCACCAACTAGGTAAACAATAAGAAGACTACAAAATAGCCTGAACCACGCCAACAGTGGCTCGAGACAACGACGGCAACGATACAACAATCCCCGACCTCTATCAAACCATAATCGTTCATAAGTCATCATTCTACTCATACCACCACTGCATACATACTTACATTCTTAAGGATCCATATGATAATCAGCAAAATTCTTTCATAAACTATGATAACCATAATAAACATGCTAACCGAAGACTCACACGAGGACAAGAAATTCACAGATAACAGCTATGAATGATGTCCTACGTAACAAATATCAGGTCTCTAAATTAATCATATAATTCATTAAAAAAAACAGGAAAACAATACTCATAACATGTAATTATTTCTACCCTATATCCTAATATCATACTAACGCAACCTAACTATTAAAACTAATATAATCCCTATAAGAATACTAATCGATCTAGGGAAACCATTAGTTACCTTGAAATAAGGAGGAAAAAAATACTAGAATGGCAAAGAAAGAAGAGAATAACGCGCCCCCGAAAACTCCATGAAAACCGGTGGACTAGTCTGTTTGAAACGGATACTGCAGTCACGTTTTTCTTTTTATTCAGAAACAAATTATATCACGAGCAAGATCTTTCCGAGTAGATAAATTTCGACTACTCACACGCCCAAATCCGATAAGAAACGAAGGAGATACGATGCAAATAAAATGAGTGTGCTGAAATAGCCGAAAATGCGAAAGAGAGAAGATAGGAGTTCACTTTGGCCGGCTAATAAGGGGGGTTAAGGATAATGAATTATGTTGTTATAACATCTCCAAAGAAGAATAGGAAGAGATGATAATAGGGGGTTACAAAATCAAAATAAGGAAATTAAAGTGGGGGTTACAAGAGGGTTATAAGCTCTTCAACTATTCTTAATAAAAATAATCCTTCATTACTTAGCACTTTTCACCAGCATATTTGGGTACGTAAAAAGTCGAATCTTGCTCGAGACATAAATAGTCCACAACGCTAGATGCTAAAATAACAAACGGAGATGAAGCACGTAGTTTAGCTACTATAAAATATATAATTTCTAATCAAATAATTTATATAAAAATATAATATATTATGAAGTTGACAAAATAATACATATTTATACGTTATAAAAATTTGAATGATAAAATATTCTAATTTTAACGGCAAAATAACAGTTAAGGAAAAATAACGCGAAAAAAGTTAGGAGCGAAATTTCGGGGTGTTACAAGGCCGGCTTAATAGATCTCCTTGACGGTATCCCTAACTTGGGTCGTCTCTAAGTTGGCCTTGGTCTGATCCAGTACTTACCCATTGTACATATGGGCCTAAGGATAAGTATTAAAGAGGATAGAAGTGTATCCAACCAATATAAGCAGTGTCCTACCTTAATCAGGACACTGTCGGCTCCTATAAATACCCCATGATCCTAGTCATAAGGTACGTACAGACATACTAATATACTCTACCTGAGATATACCAGCTATTACCCTTTACTGACTTAGGAATCAGAGGGGTGTTCCTCGGATCAACCCCCGAGGTTACTTTATTTGTTCTTTCTTGCAGAACAACAAACCGGCTTGTGCAGTGGAAGGATACCGGTTCACTCCAATAATAATTACTCCATATCGAAACACAAGGGTTTGCGTCCAATTAAAACCGTTTATTGTTTTGGATACAAAGTTCTAATTGGTTACATTTTTTAACTAGCTAAACATGAAAGGGTTGGATGCTACACAAATTACAGGTATAAAGATGTCCCTGCTAAATTCATGAGACAAAATTAGCCAAATAGCCTCACTCTATGTGATAACACATATATATTTTTAAATATATTGGGGGAGTCCCGTCCTAATTATAAAATTTGGGCCTAACAAGGATAAACAAGTCAATTGACAGTGCCTATGATTAAGGGGGCAGAGAGCATCACCAACTATAATTTTGGGTGCATTCAATGACATCTTTTTAAAGGTAAGAAGCAATTTTCTGGGCTGTTCTCGCACAGGGTCCAAACTTAGAGGCCCATTACACGAGGTACGAATTAAACCTAGACTTTGCTGGGGAAAATGAAAAAACTCATTGTTGTGGTTGTAGAACGGTTAGCGATCTTGAGAAGAGTCTGCTAATAAAGGGTTTGACCACTACTAGTGAATAGCTGCAAGGAAGCAAACGTAAACTACCCTCGTGGGGGATTCGAGAAAACCCCCTCCGACACTCAAGTCAGTATGCGTCCGCTAAGGATTTAGAGAGAACAAGTAGAGAGAGATAAGAAATGTAGTAGTGAGAGAATATACCTGCAGAATAGTACTAGTGGGCTATTTATAGGAGTATTATTCCTCTAACAGGATGCATAGTCCTTTTACACGTGCATGGCTGCGATTCACCTGACATGAGGGATATTCCTCTATTTTGTCTTATTAGACGACCGTCAACGTTGTTGTCGGACTATGTTAATGAACTGACCTTTGGTGTTATTGATGACGTTGCAGTGGTCGTGTCCCTTAACATACTTGGGTCATATCCATACACTCACCACTTGATTCAACCCCCTTCATGTGTGCGTCCAATGACATATCTTCACAAATTCCGCCAGATTTGATCAATCTTTCTACGGTTCGACAACAACACAACAGTGATTGGGAGTAGAACGGGAAAAACGGTTTTGAATAGTGGTTGGACGAATAAGGATTTGGTCGAATATGCAATACTATGTCATTCGGGCCACCAATAATCTTGAAGTTTGTGCTGCACTATACAACTAAACAAGATGCTGTACACTATACAACCAACCTTAAAGTTGGTGCTGTAGTATACACCCAAGGTAGCCATGTTAGGTGGTCTTGCTCTAAGCCCCTAAGCTATAATTGATGTCATCTGGGCCAATTATGCCTTTATAGAGTCTTTTTGCCCATATACCCTTGACAACATGAAAAATTAACCGTATGCCCCCAATGTTTAATGTATTCACCATATACCATCGAGTTTTTAAGAATGTGCACTAACTACCCTTTTCCTAACTGACGTTAAGTCGATGTTTGTATTATTTCCAACTTTCCATTAGTAATCTAATTAACCTTCCCTCCACCCTAACCCCATAACCCTAATAACCTTAACCCTAACTAAATAAACCCCATTTGAAAAAAACATACGCTATCGACGACCCTTCAAGGACACGAATTTCGAGAAGCCCATCAAAACAAGTAGCAATACAATGGTATTCTTGGCACGCTTCCCGAAGTGATCTAAAACGATCGATTTCATTGCCAAAACAACTTTTTTTTAAAACGGACGCCACCGATGATCCTTAAATGCACGAATTTCGAGAAGCCTATCAAAGCGAGTACCAATACAATGGTATTTTGAGCACGCTTCCTGAGGCGATCTTAAACGGTCGATCTCACCGCCTAAACAATTTTTTTTGAAAAACGGACAACATCTATAACACTAAAGGAGAACGAATTTTTTAGAAGCTCATCAAAACGAGTACCGATACGACGATATTTTGGGTACGCTTCCCGATACGATCTTAAACGATCGATCTCACCGCGAAACCGACATATTTTAAAAAAACGGACGCCATCGATGTCCCTTAAAGGACACACATTTCGAGAAGCCCATCAAAGCGAGTAACCGATACGACGATATTTTGGGTACGCTTCCCGAGACGATCTTAAACTATCGATCTCACCGCGAAATCGACATATTTTAAAAAAATGGACGCCATCGATGTCCCTTAAAGGACACACATTTCGAGAAGCCCATCAAAGCGAGTACAAATTACCAAAATATTCTATGGACACTTCTCGAGGCGATCTTAAACAACTGATTTCACCGCCAAAACGACTTTTTTTGTTAAAACGAACGCCATGGAATTTCTAAATGCCCATCAAAACAAGTACCAATACGACGGTAATTAGTCAGTATTGATAGTGGAGGAGAGAGACCAGGATTTTTTTTTATTTTTTATTTTAACATAGATGTAATTAGGTTAATAGTGGCAAAGTCCTAAGTAATGACAAACAGCGAGGTAACGTCTGTTAGAAAAAGACATGTAGTGAACATCTTTGGAAACTCATTAATATATGGTGAACTAGCTTTCCACCCGTGTAAAAATACACGGGAAGTTTTATGTAGAAATGATTTAGCGTGTATAATGTACGATAATTATTTTGTATATTAAGTAGTTGTTTTTATTCGAAATATATTAAATCCGTAATTGTTAGATACCATCTATTTAAGATTAAAAGAATATAAAATATAAAATTATACTATTTAATATATATATAAATTATTTCTTACAACATTTTAAACTTTAAAAATCTTATAATCGTGATATATACATTTATAAATACGTAAATAAAAAAAACACATTAAAATGCGGGGGAGTACTTTGTTTATAAATTTAAGATTTTAGAATGTTTCTCCTAAAATCATGATCTGAATAGTAGTTATTGATTTCAAGTTTTTATAATCATATCGTGTATTAAAAATAAATTTTAAAAAACCGACTTATGACCCGTATGTCCAGTGATTGATGTAGCTAATGTCATGATAAAAACATGTGACCAACCGACTTTTTTTTTTTTTTGCTAAGCAAGTAATTATATTAATTAGAGCAAACAATACAACCTAAAACCAACTAAGAGGAAGCAAACCAAGGTTTGCTTCCTCTTAGTTGGTTTTAGGTTGTAACTGTTTGCTCTAATTAATATAATTTGGTTTCGCTTCCTCTTAATTGATTTTAGGTTGTAACTGTTTACTCTAATTAATATAATTATTTTCTTAGCAAAAAAAAAAAACTTTATTTAAACAAAAAAAGTTGAATGAAGCTAAGAAGCTTGTGTTCTGCCCATTGTTTCATTCAGAGGCTCATATAAAAACACGATGCGCCACTACTGGCACTCAATCACGCAACAACTTTCACTCCTTGCTTGTGGCAGTACTAGTCTCGCTCAACCCCTCTCTCTTATTAAACTATCTTATTACATATTTTTATTTTTTGTATGATATGATTATCTATAATGCACGAGTGATCAATCTATATTATTAAAAAATAAAATAAAGCAAACATAACAATACATGTAACATACAGAGCTAATAATTGAATTAGAAATTATATAACATGACAAAGTTTATCATATACAATAAGAATCCTAATTTCATCTTGGAGGCTGTGGACACTAATTAGCAATAATGGTTGTCTAATCCAACAAACAAAGTTTATTACTCTTTTCCTAATATCTATCTTAGCTTGGAGGAAACCCTTGAATTTTATTTAGAAAGTATTGTTGACAGCCTGACAATGACTTCCTTTTCTTTTTGTTAGCGTTTTAGAAGAAACTTTGTAAATTTTCATTTGGTAGCTCATACACTGTTACCATAAGGTAATACTCCCTCCATTCCAAAATATAGTTCTCATTTCCCTTTTTTCATACTAATTTATGTAAGTATAATCTCAGAGTGATAATGAAGATTTTTTTATTTATTTAAATAAGTGTTGTCTGAGAAAAAAATGATTTTAATTAGGGAGAGAATGAATAATAATTGGTGAAAGAGCATTATTATAACATCTTGGTCGAATAAACAAAGGAAAAAACAAAATTCAAGAAGCAAATAAGTGATGGGACACGATTTTTCTAGACAAATTACGGAAAATGTGGAACTAAATATGAAAATGGAAACTCTATTTTGGGACAACTAAAATGAAAATGTGAACTATATTTTGGGACGGAGGGAATAATATAGCTTCATTTCTTGATTAAAGTATACAAAATTATAGTAAACCAAAGTTACCAAACCAAACCTATCTATTTCCTCATCTTCTTGTATGGTCTCAATTATCCCCATTTCTTGATTATAAGCACTGTCACTAACGCAACACCCATCACCCTCTCACTTCAAAGTATCCACTCTCTCTCCTTTATTTTGTTTTGACTTATTTGATCAACCGTAATATTTTTCACTTTCTCTCCCTTCAGTTCTCTCAATCTTGTAAGTTCCTTTTTTTACCCTTTGAGTTTGGTTTCATAATGGTGATTTTGTTTTGATCTAGGAGCAAATGATTTAATGTTGGCATGCTAATTTGTATTGATCTTTGATTGGATTTAGTTTGAAAATTTAGTTATGGTTTAAATATTCTTAGTATAAATATTATATAGACAAATCAAATCTCACTATATCTAATGAATATTCTTTACTATCTTTTGACAACAAAAGTCATGGCTAATTATGGTCTGAAAATTACCCACGAATTTCAAATTTTGAATCTAAATAATTAATTTAATTTAACCGGGTGACGTAATTAAAGCAATGAGGTAAAACTTGCCAAATTTATATGATTGTAATTGATTCATTTTATATCTATAGACTATATATGTTGCAAATCATCCAATTTAAAGCAATAGTTATGGCTTTCCATAAATGAGGCAATTAGCCCACGCACAGTTTGATTGTGGAAGCGAAATCTCAGCAAATGTTCATATGCATACTACACGTGGCAATGAAAAAATGAGGATAAGTGTAGTGATGACATTTGGCAAATTGAACAATAGCTTGACATGTAGGATAAATGTACTCAGCTTTATATATATATATATAGATAATTGAAATATTGACAGTACATGGCGAATTTTTTGATTTGTCAACAATATATGGTTAAAAAAAATATAAATTTGTGTAACTTTCTAATATAAAAATATATTCCATCAACACTAAAATATTTGATTATGTTTGGAAGATATATCCCATAATTTGGATTATAATAAGCGAATGGTTCAGAGATACAATAATAATGTTAATTTTAAAAGAACGTTTAACTGGTATTCCCGATACGAGTTAAATTGGCTGTACTAATTTTTCTAAAGACCGTTGTCAAAAAAAAAAAAAAAAAAATTCTAAAGACGATTTGGCAGAAAAGGTGCTTTGTTTGATGCAAGAAGTGACACATAATAATCAACTTATGGTTCCAATTTTTATCTTTAATTTGCAAAATAGTTCGAAGTGCCATCGATAGAGTCCAACTTGACAACGACCACAGTTAGATAAAGATGTTCAAACAACCTCCCGCGAATATGATTATGTTGCTTCAGAAATGTTGATCAGAATTTCGCGATTCACACAGACGTTGACAATTAACAAATACACAATACTTCGTACTAGAAAACCTAACGTGATAACATTCATAATTCTGATAAATTGAGTGCAAGTAGGTCGATAAAGCATTGGTAACCAACGAGAAAGTATAGTTCCATATCCGATATGGGGAAACTTTTCCCATACCATTTACTTAATATGATTAGATGTAGCCTAAATATGATTTAATAGCTAACTAATATGATAAGATATTGTCAGGATATGATATAAGATTTCAACTAACAAGCCCCCAAAAAAAAAATATGAAAAACAAAAAATTTATAATTTTTAATTTTAATATTACTTTTGTCATAAAAATTACATAAATTCCATGGTATTGGCCCATATCTGGTATGGGAATATCATTGCTCGGTAACCAACTGTGACTATGTGAGTACCCAATTGTTGGAGTTTCCAAAAGATTCTATCAGGGATAATTTTGGTATCTCATATTTATGCATCTTCTATTTTGTACCTTTTTTTTAAATTTGTTACCACCATTTTTAGATATATGATAACATTTTTTATGGTACATCGTATTAGACCTCAAAATGTTTAATTTTACCTTAATATGAAGGCCCAATTATAACATAAAACCCATTATATGAAGTCAACATAAGTCAAAGTCAATATAGAATGTCATCAAGATCATCGGGAGAAGAAAGTCAATACTAACAAAGATACAAGTGTAGTACTAAAGATGTTGACTGTTCACTACAATTTGCAGTGTCACAAAAGCCTAATGGCACACAAATTACCAAAGTTAAAAGAATGCATATACAAATTGTAGTACCAAAGATGTTGAGCGGGAGTAACATTAAAGACTGAAGATTGATTCAATTTTGTTAATACTAAAGATGTTGAGCAAGACTAGCATTAAAGACTGAAGATTGACTCAATTTTGTTGAGTGTACAAATAAAAATCCCACAAAAGTAGAGTTGAGACAATTATAAAAGAAGCATGAGTTTGTGAAAAATTGCATCTGGCCGGAAGTGGTTCCTCACTTCTATAGTTCTATGGCTATGATATACGGCGCACATTGCTGACTCTTAATTGTTTGGCCTCCCAGTGTATCAGAGCATATCAGTTGGTAATTTTTTGGGAGTATACACAGATTAGTTTAAATAATCAGATCGATGTTCTCATACGGAAGGGGATTGGAGTTTACAAAGGGAAAGGGGATGAGGGAGGAGAGAGAAAGAGTTAGATTTAATTGGTTAGCCACCAATTAATGAAATAAGGTCATTAAGGCTATGTTCAGTTCACCTTATTTTTGCTTATTTCAGATCAGATCAGAAAAAATAAATTCAGATCAGATCACATCCGATCTTGCTTATATTTAAAAATCATTATACTATTAAATATCTTTCATTACATATTAGTAAAAATTATAATAATTGAATATTAATAAAGTACTCATTGAGACGAATCAAACAAGACCCCACATGACTATATTTTTTCTTATATATTGAGAAAAATCTAAAAAATAAGATCTTGTAATTAAATCAGATCAGATCGGTTCAGATCAAATTAGTTCAGATCAGATTAGATCAAATCAGATCAGATTAGTTCAGATCAGATTAGATCAAATCAGATCAGATCAGAAAAATAAGTTCAAATCAGATCAGATAAGTTCAGATAAGAAAATTTCAGGTAAACTTTTTTTTTTTTGAGGGGAAAAGAGAAGTGCATTAATCCATAGACAAATTGTCCATCTGTACATACGGAGCCACAACTTGGGGAACGTGATTCTCCCAATATTGTTCAACTCCAAAAGGCACAACTCTAGCTAAGTTATGGGCAACAACATTCCCATCCCTTTTAACATGAACAAAACTAACAGAATTAAAAACATAACTCAAGGCCAACACATCTCCTAGAATAAAATCAAGATCCGAGTAATATAGCACAGCTTTTCAAACAAGACCCCACATGACTATATTTTTTCTTATATATTGAGAAAAATCTAAAAGATAAGATCTTCTAATCAAATCAGATTAGATCAGTTCAGATTAGATTAGTTCAGATCAGATTAGATCAAATTAGATCTGATCAGAAAAATAAGTTCAAATCAGATAAGATAATTAAGTTAAGATAAGAAAATTTCAGGCAAACTAAACATATCCTAAGTTGAATTTGTCAATGTTAGAAGTTACTTTGTATAATATTTTTTTGTCTTGCAATCATATAGAAATTATAAAAATTGGAGTCATCATGTAGAATTTTTCAGTTGTTAATTAACGAGATAGCCTCCCCTCTCTTTTTCTCTCTCTCAAACCCTAGCCTCCCCTACCCCTTCTTAATCAATTAGGGGCTGCCATGGATGTTTTTATTTATGGTAAGCCCTTTTTCCCCTTTTATTTCCAGTTTTTAATTCAATTTCTTATTTTGTTCAATAAATTAGTCTCTCTTTATGAGATTTTTTCAAACCCTGTAATGGGGTTTTTAGTTTCTGTTTTGGAAATCTCCTTCTCCCCCATGGGAGTTGTGAGTATAGTTCTTTTGTTTTTAGGTATGAGAAATTATTCTCATTGGTTGAAGTTCGAGACTCAACATGAAGGTATTGAAAAATCTCGGATGCGGTCAACTTGACTCGATCAAGAATGTTCTTCCCAAACTATATCAGAATGATAGACTTCCTCATCAATAGCTGCTTGATTCAGCAAATACAAGAGGGTTGTGCTGTATTGTTCGATCTGGTTCATTGTAGTTTCTTCGAAGACGAATTTGATTTAGTCTTGTTTAATTGTATCTTGTTTTACTTTAATTCCTATTGTAGATGCCGTTTGACCTTCAATTAATGAAATTTCTCTTAAAAAAAAATGTAGAATTTTTCAAATTACTTTGGTGGAATGTTTTTGGGACTCCATATGTTATTAGTCCTCGCCGTTTTGTGCTACAATACATACACCACACACTATCATTTTACGGCATTCAAAGTAGTGGTGGTCTGGTGGATCTAGGATGGTAAATTTGGTAGAGCATGAAAATCAACCGACACTATAACTACTAAGATTTTGAATGATCCAACACTCATAAATAAAAATATATCTAACTTCTAATTAAATTATTTCTAATCTTTAATGGTTTTTTGGCTGAGTCCACATTTTGTTGCTCCAAAACGTTTTCAAGAAACTCATGATTTTCAAACTGACAAGTTTTGTTAGATTATAGTTATCAATTAATAATTGAGTGTAATAATAATTCTAGGATAGGAATAATCAATATGGAAATGGTTTTTCTTTTCTATTTAATGAGACTCAAAGCTAGAGGTGGCACAAGGGTCAAACGGATCGGGTTAAAATGGGTCGGTCATAATCGGGTCAACTTTTTGTTCGGGTTTGGGTCGGGTCGATTTTGTTCGGGTACGGGTTACTATCGGGTCATGGGATTTCGGGTCATATCGGGTCGGGTTAGAACTGGTCGGGTTAAAACGGGTCGGGTTAGAACGGGTCGGGTTAAAACGGTCAGGTTAGATCGAGTTTTCAATCTCCCAAATAAATAAAACATATATAAAACTAATGAGAGTAGATTAAGTAATTCATGGACAGTGGCTAAATTATATATAATATTTCAATCTAATATTTTCCTAAAATTTGTTTAAAAAGTAACTAATATGACAACTTTTCGGGTCGGGTTCGGGCTCTGCTCATCATTGTCGGGTCATTTCGGGTCGAGTAGATTCGGGTTTGGGTAGATTCGGGTTCGGGTCATATTCGGGTCTATTTTAATTCCGGTCGGGTCGGATTATTTCGGGTTTCGGGTTGTTATTTTCGGGTGAGAAACGGATTTCGGGTCGGTCAACGGGTACGGGTCAATTTTGCCGGCTATACTCAAAGTTGTATATTTTAGATTTTTTTTACGATATAGTATTTTTGAGTATTAATTTACTCCATCCATCCCATATTATAGTATCTACTTCATTTTTGGTGGTCAAACTTTAAAATCTTTGACCAAATATTCTCATTATTATATAAAAAAGAGCATACTCATGTGTAATCTTGTTAGCGTCGTTTCAACGTGTACTTTCATAATATCAACTTTTTATATTATTTATTAATACGGAATTGAAGATATTAAAGGTCAAAGTTACATATTGGAGACCTTATAAAAAAGAAATAAACACTATATTATGGGACGGAAGGAGTAGCAAATTGCTTTTCTTTTGCTTTCCTCTTAATCTAACTGAGAATAAAAAAGGAGGTTAAATAGGTGATTTTCACACATGCACCTTGTAGTTTTCTCTTTTATTTTTGTCTCTTTTTCATCCAAAAGTGCTCATATTCTATAAAAAGATAGTGAGTTACGTGCTACTCAGTTACCCATTTAGGTTTCTCTGTGATTCAAAGCGTAGGACGGGAGGAGGATCAACACTATAAAAGGCCAACCAAAAAGCAAGAAAAGAATTCAGATCAAAAAATGGGAGGAGTGGAAGTATATAGGTTCTGGGGAAGTTCATTCAGTATGAGAGTAGAAATAGCTTTACAAATGAAGGGAATTGAGTATAAAATTGTCGAGGAGGATCTGTTTAACAAGAGTGAACAACTTTTGAAATACAACCCAATTCATAAAAAGGTACCAATTATGATTCATGACGGTAAAGCGATGGCCGAGTCATTGGTAATCTTGGAGTACATCGACGAAACTTGGAAAGGCAATCCCATCTTGCCTAGTGACCCTTCTGAAAGAGCTCAAGCTCGATTTTGGGCTAAGTTTGTCGATAATAAGGTAACCGCACAAGCTACTTTGTCTTATGTTCTGAAATTAAACTAATTCATTTGGACGAACCTTTTAGGAAAAATTGACAGAAATAATCCCAACTATGACAGTTCTGCTCAAAATAATCCCAACTTTGGGTTATTCAGGAATAATTCAAACTATTTGGATTATTCTTGTCAATTTTTCCTATGAATAGTTTATTATCTTATTATCGACAAACTATTTGGATTTTGAGCTCATAGTTTAACAATAGTTTGGATTATTCTAGAATAACTCATAGTTGGGATTATTTTGAGCGGAACGGTGATAGTTTGAATTATTCTTGTCAATTTTTCCTTTTTTATTTTACAAGTAGTATTTTTCGCATATGCTATGCGTGCGTGTCGTATTAGCGTCTTTTTTTTTTCTCAATTGGTTATTCGTCAGTGTTATAAAAAACTTGATTCGAATATATATTTTTAATTTTCTTTTATGTTTTTCTTAGATCAATGTTTACTTGATTTTTTTAGTTATTTATTCATCATTATTCAAATATATTTTTTGAAAGAAAAAAATATAAAGCCGAAGAAAACTTGCGCTCAAATAAAGTAGAAGAATTTGTGTGTCAGGTTCGATCGTTGAATATTAATAAAGTGAAAGATTTTGATTTATATAATAGAGTTTACAATATAATAATCAACAATTAGGTTTTAGATTATTTTCAGTATAATTATTAATATGAAATTCATGTTTTTATTTTTTTTTCATTTTCTTATTGTGTCAATCAAGTTATATTGTAAATTTAATTTTTTTTTATTATACTTTTTCACACATATGTAAGAAGAAAAAATCATTCTCCTTTATTTAACATTTTATTGAAATTTCAAATTCATTTTCATTGTTAACTTGTTTAATATATATGACTACTAGAAAGAAGAAAAGATTATTTAATATATATGATAATTTAAATTCATTAAGAGTATAATAGATTTTTTTTTAAGGGGACACCATCTTTCTCCCCCTTCACTTATATCATAGAGTTAAATGGATAGACATGTGATTGTGTCATGTCCGAGTTATAATTTTGCTATTAAAACATACTACCTCCCTTTCTTTTTAATAATTACACTTCACCTTCTCACGTTTATCAATGTAAGTGCTTGAACAATAATATCTCTAAATTTGTATTTGTTACTTTTTTTTTTTACAAACAAGAACAAACATATAATTGTCTTACGATATAATACCTTTTATGGCATGAACAGCTAAACAATGTGCATCCCTAACATGCACTCTACTAACATTCGGGAAAAAAACATGACTCAAATTCTCGACTTATATTATTAATATCCCTAATGATACTAGCAAGTTCCATAGACCCCATTCCTTCATGTATCGCTCGAACCAAATCGACAGCATCCGAATGAACCCTTGCATGCTTACACGACTCAGCTACTATCGCTTTCCTTAATCCATGCAAACAAGCATAACCCTCATGTCAGGGGCGGATCCAGGATTCCAAACTAGGATAGCGTAACTTTACATTACTAGAAACTCAAAAAATCTCTAAAAGGAAAGTCATGGTTTACCGGTTGACAAAGTCCTCTATCAATATAGAATAATCTCCTAATATAATCTCTATCATCTTTATGGAAATCACTCATATTTCTCCTTTCTCGCGGATCTTGAGGAAGATTCTTAATTTCCATTTCGGTTAACCTTTTCACTAATAGAATAAATGCTTATTGTTGCGGTCATTAAGTGGCTTATTGTGGCGGTTGTGGCCGCGCAGCAATTAAGGGAGCATCAATAGGTAATTAATATATTGTTCCGATTTTAAACCGCGACAATATCTAAACATATTGATGCGATTTCTGAGCAAAATCACAGCAATAAGTTTATTTTCATATTAAAAAGTACGTGTTGCTGCGGTTTTGGCTAGAAACCGCAGCAATTGCTTGGCCTATTGTTGCGGTTGTTTCCCAAAACTGCAGCAATAGGTCATAGTATAGATAAAAAAAATATTTTGCCATTTCGCAATTAAATTTGAAAGATAAAAACCATGCAACTAACACATCCACTATCCACCAAATTTGAAGAAAATCTAAAGATGAAATGACATGAATCTCATTAATATATAAAAATAACAAAACTAATTACAAAAATTATAATAAAAACAAAACTATATTAAAAAAAATAAAGAAACTGATCTAAAAAACAAAATAAATAAATAAAAAAAAAATTATAAAACAAAAAAAAAATCTACAAACAGAATAATAGATCTAAAAAAGGAAAAAATAAAAAATCCTAAAATAAAAAATTTGATCTAAACAAATGAGAAAAAGGAAAACAAACAAAAAAAATGATTCATAGCGCACAGTGAACCCTTCCTCGTTTCTCGAGCGAACGAACCAGATGGAGCGCGAGGACCACTAATCAGCGAAGATGGTGAGAAGATGGTGAGTACGGTGAACGAACGACGAGGAGAGTGAAGATGTTGCGCGAAGACCACTAATCAGCGAAGAATTCTTGATCTCAACGAGTCACCGTACGATGAGGAGAGGAAGATGTTGCGCGAAGACCACTAATCAACAAAGAACTCTCGATCTCGACAAAATCACCGACGAACGAGCCGACGGTCTTGATGAGAGGCAATGTTGCAGCCGACAAAAGTGCGCGAAGATCCGGATATGCGATGATGATGAGAGGAGTGAGAGGAAAGAGAACGAGTGAGAGGAAAGAGGCGTGAGATCTGAAGGGTGAGAGGAAGAGAAGGAGTGAGAGAGGCGTGGAGTGAGAGAGGCGAGAGAGGAAGAGAAGGAGTGAGAGAAGCGTGAGATCTGAGGGGTGAGAGGAAGAGAAGGAGTGAGAGAGGCGCGAGGAATAAAACCCTAAGTGACACGCTTTGTCACACCTTTTATATATTTTCTTAATATTTTTTAATGATATTGCTGTGGTTTTTATCAAGAACCTCAGCAATATATTAAAATATTATTTTTTAATATTATTTTAATATATTGCTGCGATTTTTGTCAAGAACCGCAACAATATGTCTGGTCAAATAGTCAACATTTTTCAGAAATTTTCCTAATGAGACCATATTGTTGTGGTTGTAGGCCGAAACCGCAACAATATCTTTATTTTATAATTTACTTTTTTTTACGTGATATATTGCTGCGTATGGATAAAACCGCAGCAATACCACCGCAGCAATAAGCAATTATTCTACTAGTGTTTCAATAGAGTTGGGATTTGAGACCTAGTATGTAAAGCAGCTCCAAATTCTAAGTCTTCATTTTGAGATGGAGGGTTAGTACTTAATGGAGAAGAATTCTGTTGACTTGGTTGAGGGGGAGGAATAGGTGAACTTGAATCAACTTGATTTTTTATTAGGTGCTATCCCTCCCTTGTTTTCTCTTCATGATTATGAGATATAGATTTTTCATTCACTAATCATCAATTCCCACAATTACAATAATAAACTAACAAATTTCACAAATTCCACAAATTCCCAATTTTAACAACATATGATATATCACTCCCAAATTTCCACAAATTCAACAACATGTAAAATATCACTCTCAAATTCCACAAATTCAAATATTCAATAACAATCTTACTTATTCCTCCAACTCAACAAATTCAAATATCCACATTCACAACTACAATAGAAATTTCAGCCCAACTAAACAATAAAAAATGACAACAATCAACCAAAACTCAACTAACAAATCAAAATTTCAACCCAACTAACAATCATACTTCACAACAATCACAACTAACAATCAAAATTCAACCCAAAATTCAAAATTCCAACAATTGTAAATCTTCAATAGTTGGGCAAATGAGTTACCTGAACGACAAACGCTTACTTGAAGCCATTGCCTGTCGGAGTCGGACACTCGGAATGTCGGACTGAGTCATCGACCGATTTACAAAACATAGGTTACATAAAAAAACTACCATTAGAGAGGAAAGAGAAAGAAAGTTAAGAGGGAACTAGGAAAATTAAGGAATCACGAAATTACAAAAACGCACCATTTTCTGATTTTCTCTGAGACTCCAACGAGACGACGACTGAGAGGAGGCGACGTTACAAGTTATATTAATATATTACTCATTTACTCATTGACTTGATAGGTTAATTAATGTAGGAGTCGAATTTATGTGTCAACTTAAGAAGCATAATTACTTCTACTTACAATAAAAAATTAATATGAGCTCGTAGATTAGTTGGTTAGTGTGTTTGTATAAAGTTTTTCTCTAGTTTTTTTTGCCAACATTTTCACGCGGTTTGTGCAATCTAGTCTATAGTACTTTGTTTTGAGTAATTTTTCTTTTACTAATATTCTATAAAAGAAACATGTGTACTAAATATGTTGTTAATTCATCTTATGGTACTTTCAATATGTTATCTTGTATGATTTTTGTTACTACATAATTAAAGATAGCTAAAATGTTGTATATCGCCAACCATGAAAATCAAAATGTACCTCATAGGGAGATGTATTAGCCAAGGTAAGAACGTTCGACCAGGACGTTGTATGTTCTGGCCATGGCGCGAACATCCTGGTCGGACGTTCGCAATGCAAAAAAAAATTCGCCAGCTTTTTCGCGAATGTGGTGGTTGTTGTGCGAAGGGTGACGCGAAGGGACGAAGGATGACCCGAAGGTGGTGGTGGTTGTGTGCGACGAAGGAAGTGGAGATGAGGGTGGTGGAGTGAGGTGGGTGGTGGTGGTATGGATATGGTGTTGAAGAAGGATAGAGAGGGGTAATTTCAATGGAGGTGAGGTGGTGGAGTGAGGTGTGTGGGTGGTGGTGGCAGTCAGCCAGGAGGTGAGCGGTGGTGGTGGTGACACGGGAGGGAGATGATGGTGGTGATTTAAAAATGAAAAAGAGAAAATTTATAAATGTAATTTCAATTTTTTTGGTGGCGATTTTAAGTAATTATGGGGCGATGTATAGATGTTCAGCAAGTAAAACATAGGAAAATTTGATTTAAAGAGTCCCAACTATGGACGTCCTGACAAAAACAGTCCCAACTATCCTTTTTAATTGTTCAGTCCCAACTTTAATCCCCCCCTTTACACTGGTGGTCAAGTTCGACTGATGACTTGCTAAACCGGTAAAAGAAATCCTATTTTCCTTTTTTCTCTTTTTTTTGACCTTTTCTTCCACCTCTTCCTTCAGTCTTTCTCTCTACTCCCTCCTTCCTCCCCACTCCCTCCTTCCTCCCCTTCCCCTATCACCCCTCCTCTTCCCTCTCCCTTCCACCCAAATGACAACCTCTCTCTAACACCCGAAGCCCGTACTACTAGCGCAGTTGCTATTGGTTGCCGGTGATGGGTCGTGCAAACCTTGCTCGCGTCTCTCTCTCTCTCTCTCTCTCTCTCTCTATCTCTCTCCTTTAGCCGCTGCTTCGGGGGTAGGGGAAAGTCTTTCGGGTGCAGGGGAGGTGGGGGAAGGGGAGAGGTTTCGAAGGTTGGGGGAATGTTAGAGGGCAGGGGATGAGAAAGAGGAGGTGGAGGAAGGTAGTGGAGGGGAAGGCGTCTGGAGCAGGGGATGCATGGCAAGGGGAGCGCTGACTGGGACAGAGGAAAGGGGAGGGTAGTGGAGGGGAAGGGGAGGGGTTCTGGTGCAGGGGTTGTTGGGGATGCGTGGCTGGCGAGGGGTAGCAGGGGAGGGTGGATGGGGATGCGTGGTCGGGGAGGGGTGGCTAGGGAGGGGTGGCAGGGGGGTTGGCTGGGGAGCGGTGGCTAGTGGCAGAGGAGAGGGGGAGGGAGCAGTGAAGGAAGGAGGGAGAACGAAGATTGAAAAAAAAAAATGGCAAATTACCTACTACAGCAGGTTTTTTACCTGCTAGGACTACTATTGTCAAACACCCTTCAAAGTTGGGACTGAACAATAAAAAACGATAGTTGGGACTATTTTTGTCAGGACGCCCACAACTGGGATCAATTAAATCAATTTTTCCTAAAATATATGGTAAAATATAATTCATAATGATTAATTATATCAAACTTTATATCAAAATTTTCTCTAATTACAAACAAAAACCAAACCTATTACCAAAAATAATCAAAACTTTATTAAAGAAACTAAAACAAAGACAAAGGAAAGCGAAATGGAAGAATGCGAAAGAAAGTTACAGAGAAAACAAGAAATAAAAAGATCAAGTACGAAAATTGAGAACAAAAATGAAAAAAAATAGTGTTGGTGGTGCAGTCAAGCTAATCCGGTGAAGAGAGCACAAGCTTCTTCGTGCAATGAGAGAAAACTTAATCTGGAAACCAAACCAAACAACATTTGGAAAATGATGAGAGAATCTAACAGGAAACCAAACCAGATTACCTGCTGCTAGAGTTGAGAGACTCTCTGAACTGTTTGAATTCAAGATTCCTAGCGCTCATGTTCTAAAAAGCGAAGACGTAAACAGATGGGTACTTCTCTACTGCTTCCCTTATTGAATTCACAATTGCATCTTATGCTCCCTTCCCTTCTTATTTGTCTTCGACAGAGTCACTGAAATATAAACATATTGCATAAAAAAATCACCTAAAAACCATCATTAGCTCAGTATATAATATCCACTCAAAATCATTATACTTTTCCTTCATTTTTTAGAATTTCCAACAACCCGTTTCAGACTGTTAAAATTTTACACACCCAAATTCCAAAAAAAAGTAACTAAGTCAATTATAATACTAAAAAGATACAATCTTCATAAATATTTTCTTCAAAACATAGCAAAACTGTTACAAGTTAGTTAGTTAAATAAATGAGAGTTGGTTTAGTTGTAAGCAGTATATAAACACTCTTTCTCCTCTTGTATGAAAGGGGTCAACATAATAAAATCTCTCAACTTCTCTCATTATCTTTCTTCTAATTTTCTCTCTCTAAGCTGAAGAACACTCCAGCTTCTCATGGTATCAGAGCACCAACATTATCAACAGATGATCCAGAGTTACTAGATCCAGTAGTGCCAAAATCCAAGGGATGTTCTTGAACATTAGCAACTAATCTTCCAGAATATGAAGATTGATTAGAATTATTCTGAGAAGATTTTGCTTTCAATTCCTTAAACTAGTCTAGTTCACCAACAAGCTGGAAACATAATTCCTTAGTATGACCTTTCGCCTTACAATGATCATAGAATCTTTCAGCCTTAAACCTTTTAGACTCCCTAAAATCTCTCTTATAAGATCTATTTGTGAAGAAGAATTCCTCATGGATAATAAAGCACTCATTTCAGAAGTAGAAGATTCAACACTCAATGATGATTGTTTCTCAATTTGCTGTAAAATTTGGTAAGCCTTATTAACAGTAGAAGAGGATCCATACTCAACAAATTTGTCTTAACAGTATTATATCCAGTGTTCAAACCAGCAATCAATTGAATCAGTTTCCTTAGTTCATCAGCTTCAGCAATCTTCTTTAATAAATTGCAAGAACATTTCAACAAAGCACCACAACTACAATCTGGACAAGGCTCATAAACTTGTAATTTATCCCATATTTTCTTCAAACGACCATAATAATAAGCAATTGAATCATCATTTTGAGACACAGACATCATATTCATGAGAATTTCATAAAGAAGAGGGGCGTTAGATTGACCATACCTCTCTTGAAGTTCTAACCAAAGATAACGAGCAGAAAGAGTCAAAATAAAAGTTTCTGCAATTGACTTTTCCATAGAATACAAGATCCAACCAGTTACCATATAGTCATTTCGTATCCATTTCTGAAGATCAGGAGAATCAGATGAAGGTTTCACAAGAGTTCCATCAATGAAACACGTCTTATTCTTCGCACCAAGCGCCAGCTTCACACTACGACTCCAATTAACATAATTAGCGCCATTAAAGGTAATGTGACCTAGCTGACTATTCGAACTATCACCATGAGAAAGAAAATATGGATCATTGTAATTGATCACGAAATTCAACGAAGCTGAATTCGCTGAATTCGAATTCGGAATTTCAGACATATTCGCAAAATGAATCTTGAGAAAATTTCAAGAAACACAGAAGAATTTCTTCAAGAATGAAAAATTCTAGAAAAATCTTGAAGAAACAGATACTAATACACAATCAACACACAATTGATTGCCAGATTAATGCCAAAATTTAGTAAGAATCAGGCCCATTTTCATATAATCTAACAATTAACATGGTATCAGAGCCAGGGTTGCGGGTCTCGTCTAAACAGGGTATTTGATCGCGCTACTGGAGAAGGATTTATCTGAGTTAAGGGTACTTGAGGGAACTGAACTTTCAAAAAAGTTTCAGTTAGGGTACTGAACTTTCCATGTGTCAGTTAAGGTACTCAAAATGGATGTCTGTTAACTTAAGGTACTGAACTTTGGTTTCTACCGTTATCAGCCCTAAAAATAAAAGAAAAATGTGACATGGCATTAATTAAAAAGAAAAAGGTGACATGACATTAATTATAAAAATTTCAAATTCTTTTCTCTCTCTTCTCATTCACTACTACTCTTTTCTCTCTCAAAAGAATTCATCTTGTTCGTTTCAAATGCACCCAACAAAAACAACATCATCATCATAAATCTCCTTCGTTCTACTCTTCAATTCTGAAATCGACAAAAAATCCCACAACTCTTCTTCAATTACACGCTCAAATTGTCACTTCTGGTTCTGCTACCAATAATGTTTTTCTCTCCAACAATATGATGAATGATTATGTTTCCATTGGTCTAATTTCACACAACTAGAAATTTTTTTACACAATCCTAGAAAAAAATATAGTTTCTTGGACAATTTTGATATCTGGGTTCACAAAATGGAAGCTTTTTTATGAGGCTGTAGAATTATTTGGTGAAATTGTGGGAAGTGGATTACTGCCTAATGAGGTTACTATTTCTAGCATTTTACGAGTGTTTTCTAATATGGGTCTCAATTTGATGGGTAAATCAGTGCATTGTTTCTGGATTCGTTGCGGATTTAGGAATAATGTTGTTGTTGAGACATCTTTGGTTGATATGTATTCTGGTTTTGGGTGCATGAGTGTTGCTCAGAATTTGTTCGATGAAATGCCTGTGAGAAATCTTGTTTCTTGGAATGTTATTATCACTGGGTATGCTAACAATGGGATGGGTGATGATGTATTGTGTTATTTTAATATAATGCGAAATAATGGGATTTCTTTGGATTATTTTACCATCATGAGCTTGATATTGGCTTCTTCAAGACCTAGTCAAGGTAGAAGAAGTATTCGATTCTTCGTTTTACCATTAGAATAGGATATAACAAAGAATGGAAAATCCAAACCGCTCTTATTGATATGTATACGAGTGGTGAATTCATTGATGAAGCTTATGGTGTCTTTAATGAAATGATTGTCAAAGATTGTCAAAGATTGAATCATATATTATATATACCTTCGTGGTCATACTTAATATAGCAATATACAAAGTCAAATTGTCAAATTTATTTGAAGACGGAAGGAGAATAATCATTATATCACAAAGTCAAAGGGTTAAAAATTAGAGCTAAAATTAAGAGAGATGTATACTATTGAAGATTACGAAATATATAAGATCCAACATAGAAAAGAAAATGTGGTAAAAGAGAAAATAAAAAGTAGCAAAAAGTAAAAAGTAAAAAGAGGGTGAGGAATCAGAGGAGAGAGAATAGAGGGTGAGGAATCAAAGGAGAGAGAAAAGAGTTTGGAATTTTTATAATTAAAGTCATGTCACCTTTTTTTAAATTAATGCCACGTCACATTTTTCTTTTATTTTAGGGGCTAATAACGATACAAACCAAAGTTCAGTACCTTAAGTTAACAGACATCCATTTTGAGTACCCTAACTGTTACATGCATGTGAAAGTTCAGTACCGTAACTGAAACTTTTTTGAAAGTTCAGTACCCTTAACTCGATTTACCTTGATGGGATGTCCAGCCCCTAAGAGGATTATTGCTTTGATCTTTCCAGTTAGCTTTGAATTTCTAAGGACACTCACAAGTGAGGGGGTGTGTTGAAACCCATTGAAAAACCACTTGTGAATGTCCCACATTGGAGAAAGAGGAGAGAATAAACCACTTTATAAGATGAGGAGTTACTCCTCCTATTACCAATTGGTTTTAGGATGGAACCTCCTAGCTTGTAAGTGGGATAAACTCTCCTCCTCCCTATTGGGTTACCCAGGCCCATTTTCATATAATCTAAAAATTAACAAAAACATAAAATATATTTATATACTACCGAAACATTATAAAAAAACAGGGGGAAATAAGAAGGACTTGCAATATCAAGGAAGAGAAAGAGAGTACCTGCACGATTTCTCTTAGATTTCGGCATCTTCAAGAAAACTAAGAGGGATGCGGGAGAACAAAAGGGAGAAACGAAAGAAGGAAGAAGAAGAAAGAGGGGGTTGCTTCAACAAGTTTAGAATTCGGCGATTTTGGGTTTGATGAGTCACGGCGACCCAGATTCCGGAGACGAGCATGCACACGAGGATGAGAAATCGTGGACGACAATGAGAAAGGAAGTGGAGGCGAAGCGCAGGTGTTTTTTGTGGTATGGTGGTGATGTTTGTTGTTGTTGGGGGAGAATATTGATGAGGGAAGAAGAGAGACAATGAGAGAGATAGAGAGGATGAGTAATGAGAGAGATGTGAGGATGTGAAAATGAAGAGGCGTGAATGTAAAGTATGAGAGTGAGACAACTAAAGCTTCATGTTATTGCTATGATTTCCCCCAGAACCGCAACAATAGATATAATAAAATTAATATTTTAATTTATTGTTGCGGTTTGCTTCAGAAACCGTAATAATAGGTTAATTCTAACTTCTTTTTTTCTTTTCTCAAGCACTTTATTGATGCGTATAGCTAAAACTGCAGCAATTCAATAGCAGTAATAAAAGATTATTCTACTAGTGCTTGCCACTTAGGTGACTATTTTCCTAATTATGGATCTTTGTAAGCTGCTTCTGGCATAAACATTTTCCAAACTTTATCATTCTTCAGGAATTTTTTAGGCACTAACTTTTTGTTTTAGGCCCTAGCGACCCTTTCTTTTTGGATTCTCATTTTGACTAAAGCTTCTTCCTTACCCTCTAGAGCGTCCATAATTTCAATGTTCACCGCCTGTAAATAGTCATCTCCTAATAGTCCCATTTGTTGGGCTATCCTTATTGATCTTACATTCACTTCAGCTAGGATGACTCGATTGTGCTCATAAACTAAGTTAAAGGGGGTAACTCTTGTTGCTTCTCTTTTAGAGGTCATGTAGGCTCACAAGACATATAGCAGCAACTCATCCCATTTTCTTGGATTGTTGTCTATTAGCTAGTTTTGATATTCCTTTTACTATGATTTTATTGGTAGCTTCAACTTGACCATTTACTTGAGCATAGTAAGGTGTTAAATGCAACTTAACGATCCCAAACTGATTTAGGTAATCCAGCAGGTCAAGATTCCTAAATATTGTGGCCTGATTAAAGGTGATAGTTTATGGAATTCCAAATCTTGTAAAGATTTTCTCTTCCAAGAATTTTATTAAAATCGGGGTATTGATCTTGTTGAAAGCTTGAGCCTCTACCCATTTAGTGAAGTAACCAATCACCACTAGAATGTATCAAAACTTTTTAAAAGATGCAAGGTTAATTTCCCCTTTGGCATCTACTACCCATCCTCCGAAGGGTCAAGGCTTAAGAATGTACTTGAGTTCTGAGGCTGGTGCCCTACTGCTGGGCCTAAATCTCTAGCTGGTATCTTTTGCAACCTTTAGCATAATCTATATAATATTTTCTCATGGCGGGCCAATAGAAGTCATGCTCGTGGAATAACAATCTCATTTTAAGGTCTTTTTGATGAGCTCCACATAACCCTTAGTGAATCTCCGCCATGAGTGTTAGAGCTTCTCCAACATCCACACATCTTAATAGTAAATCATGTTGGATCCAATCTGTATAGTTCATCAAATTATATACAAAACTTGCTGCCATTTTGACTCTATTTGGCACTTTTGTCCCAGTTGCAATATGGAGATATTGGATAATCTCATCTCTCAAGTCCTTTTCCTCTCTTATTATTGAAATTTTGTAGACTTCCAATATATTTTCTGATCCTTCCTGATTAGTCTCCCTAATAGGCTCTCTAGGACTTTCTCTTGGAGAATGATATCTTCATGTTTTGAAGGAATATCCTCTCTAGCAGAGGCTATTTGACACAGTTGATCTGCTATTTTATTTGTTTCTCTGGGATGTGTATGAAAGTGATTTTTTAAAACTGTTTAGACAATTTTTGTGCTTTCTTTGCACACTGTTGTGATATTGATGATATACTCTTGAATTCTTCATTCATTTGGTAAATGACCAACTGAGAATCCTCATATATCTTTACTCTTTTGGCTCCTAATTGTAACAGCATCTCTAGTCTAATTATTAAGCTTCGTATTCAGCTCTATTGTTAGTACATGGACCTGTGAGGGTTACTACTAGCTTAGTTGAGATCTTGCCAGGAGATAAAATATATATCCCAGTACCTGCTGTTTCTCTAGTGTTGGACCCATTAAAGAATAAGGTCCATGGAAGGACATATTCATCAATGATTCCTGAGTCACAACAAGGATGGGTTGCCGAGAAATCAGCTAGAGCCTTACCTTTTACTGCCTTTTATGGCACATATATTAGGTCAAACTGTAGTAAATGTAAACTCCATTTGCTTAACCTTCTTTTTATATAAGGTTGAGATATCATATATTTTATACCATTTGTTGGAGATACTAGTTTTTCTGTAAATGCCATGAAATAATGTATGAGTTTAACTGATGCATCATAGAAACACAAACACCATTTCTCTGTCATGGTATACCTTTTTTCTTTATCATGCATGATTCCACTTAGGTAGAATATGGCTTGCTCATGCCCGTTTTGATTTCCTTGAGTAAGAAGACTATTGATGGAATTTTCACAGACAGATTGATATAGTATTAATGGTTTTCCATTTTATCGTGAAGGAATCAATACATGAGGACTTGCCAAATCATGTTTGATTTGGTCAAATGCCTTTTGATGCTCCTCCTCCCATTTGAATTCTCATTCATGTTTTTTAATTAGCAGAGGTGAAATTTTTTTAGTTTTCCCAACTAAGTTAGCCATGAATCTTCTAACATAATTAACCTGTCCAAGAAATCTTTGTAATTATTTTTTATGTGAAGGTGGCTTGGTTACCAATACCGCTTTTGCCTTATTCTAGTCAATTTCCATTCCATTATTGTGAATGAGGAATCCTAAAAAGTTACTAGCTTCAAATCGAAATGCACATTTGAGTGGATTCATTTTCAGGTGATATTCTCTCACTCTGGTGAATGACTTAACTAAGTGCTCTTTATTTCCTACAAAGTCATTTGATTTTACAAATATGTCATCCACATAAACCTCCATGATTTTTCCAATCATGTCCTTAAAGATTGGGTCCATTGCTCGCTGATATGTGGCTCCAGTATTTTTTGACCCACATGGCATGGCCACATATTCAAATATGCCCAATGCTTTTAAAATCTGAAGGTTGTTTTCTTGCAGTCTTCATGTGCAATCCTTAATTGGCGACATCCTGTATAGCCATCCATAGAAGATATATATTCATATCTTGATGTTGCATCTATTAGTAGATCAGATGCCGACATGGGATATTGATCTTTAGGTGTAGCTTTATTTAGATCCCTAAAGTCAATGTAGATTTGTATTTTGCCATTTTTCTTAACCACTGGAACTATATTGGAGATCCAGTCAGCATATTGCAAAGGCCTTATGAACTTTGCCTTGAGAAGTTTATCTATCTCCTCTTGTGTAGGCTTTGTTAGTTTAGGCACCAATCTCCTAGGACTTTAGGCCATAGGCTCAAATCCATCCTTGATAGCCAGTTTATATTCTACTATTTTCCTATCAATGTCAGGCATCTCATGGTGTTCCCATGCAAAACAGTCTTTAAACTCTTTTAGAATTTCTATTATCTCCTGTTTTTCGTAGTTAATTAATGAGAAGCTTACTTATATAAGTAACACGCGGATTTTCATTGCCCCTAACTTTACTTCCTTTAGTGGATCATGAACCTCTTGTTTAATATCCTCACTCTTCGCCTATACTTTTTCATTCTCCTCTTCCAAGGGTTCAGTTTCGTACAAAGTTGAGTAACATTCATTAGAATATATAAAAAAATCCTTTTGGTGAGTTTGTGATTCAAGTTGTAGAGCAACCTCAATTTTGATAGTAGGAACTGACTTTAAAGAGTCTCGATTAAAAATAGAATTAGGAGATGTAATTAGACAAATGTCCTGCTTGAACCATTTCATACGTGTCACTATTGCACAAAATTAAAACTTGATGGAGTGATGATGGAATAGCATAGTTATTGTGTAGCGAATCTATCTCTTCCTAAACTTGCATTATAATTAGTGTTACTTTCGACTCTAAAGTAACCAATATGATTAGTTTTAGTTCCTTATTTTTAGGATAGACATTCCTTCCACTTTTTCTGATAAACTAGAGAAATCACTTATGTTAATTTGTATATTATGCAAATCTTTTTTAGTTTTCCTAGCTTTCTAAATAGAGAGAGTGACATGATATTAAAAGTAGCTCTGGTGTCCACCAATACTTTACCTAAACGAACTCCCTCAAAATCAACATTTAGAAATAAAGCTTTAATGTGACTATTGTTAACATCAACTGACCTAAAGATTTTATCTATGATTAATTTCTTTAGATTGGCTTTTAGATCAGAGATGTCTTATTAGGCACTTTTATGTGAGTTGCATTTAAGTAAAATGACAAACTTCGGGAAGAATAAATTTTAATGTTACCTTTCCTTTCTTCTTTGTGAACTACATCTGCCCATGATGTGGTGTTAGTATGGAAATCTGATTGATCTTCTAACTTTAGAAACTCTGTTGGTAGCATGACAACACTTTTTGTCAGTGGAACAAGAAAGACAGAATAGGGCTTGAATCAATCAAGCGAGATTAAACTTCAACTATTATGAAACTATATATATTACCTAAACACACTATTCTTTCTCTCTATTGATAATTTGTACACATTGTTAACAAATTTTCTTAGTTAACGCCTGTAATGAGAAGTGCACTACTGCATAAAGGAGTGAGAAGTGAAAAGGCAACACTTGAACTAAAGGAGCTTCTCCAAATCCTTGAAAATGAGATCAAAGGAATGCAGTTTTTTGGAGGAAACAATATTGGATTCTTGGACATAGTTGCTGCAATTGTACCTTTTTGGATCACATGCTTGCAAGCGGCTTCCGGTAAGGAGGTTTTCACAAGGGAGAAGTATCCAAGGATTTGCACTTGGGCCGATCAGATGTTGGGTTGCAAAATTATCAAACAAAATTTACCTGATCACGACAAATTAAACGAATTCTACCGAGGTCACTTTGCCTTCATGAATGCAGAGGCTACCAATAAAAAACCTACCATCTCTACTTTTATTCCTAAACTGTAGAGTGTATTTTAACAACTTATTATATGTATTAGCTACACAATATGGTATATGTTTCTTTTTAATAAGTTTGAGCTAATGACAAAGAATTTGATATTGCTGTTAGCTATATACATGCCTGGTCCTGAATAAGTACAACGTGAGACTCAAAACAAGGCCTCATTTTCAGAAGGCCCTAATTTTTTTTAAAAAAAAATCTTTAAACTAGGTCAGGCCCAATGTACCACACATACCTGATGATTGCATTAACAGACCAGCCACCAGTCTCAAGATTCTCTCTCCCTGCTTACTTTCTCTTTAACAACTGGACTTTCCTCCTAAATATTCTCAGCTGCTGGGGACACACACACTCATGGAAGGAGCTTGTCTAGGCGTCCAACCGTTTGAGTCTCTTAGGGGACTCAAACGGGGGTAATTTGGTCATTGTATGCGTTGGAAGATTTCACGCACGTGTGGCAAGGATTTGCTTGGTACCAATGCTAGGTTATAATGGTACCATTCTCCGAAAATATTGATACCTTGGTACCAGTCCTGATAATAATTTGATACCAATATCAGGTTATAATGGTACCATTGTGTTTTTTTTTTTTGGGTGTTTGAGTCTTTTTTGAACTCAAACAGTTGGTTACCAAGCCTTTCTCCTCATGGAAGTATGAAGCTACTCAAAATTTACAATTTCACATCATCAAAATCTTGTCTAATGGGAAAAAAATTCCTATAATGGCTACAAATTTACAAGTCCCATCCTCTTTCAATTTACATCTAAAATTTTCGAAATTCAAGTAATTGTATTTTGCTTAGTTTAATTTTGATTTATTGATCTCGTTTATAATTTTGACTTTTGCTTGTTGATGTTGGTGTATGTTAATTTCTGATTTATCAGTATTTCTTTATTTTTGTATTATATTGGGTAAAAAATATTGGTTACTTATTTCAGCTTCTGTATTTGAAAAGAGAAGTAGCAATATAAAGTTAATTGAGTCAAGATTCAACTTAAGGAGTTGAAGGATTGTTTACTTATTTTAGTTATGCTTTTCTCAATTTATTAAATAGGATTCCGGACATGAAAAATTTATAAGAAATTGAGAGTTGAAAAACAATTATGCCTTTGAATTTGTATACATTGAGGCCAGAATTTTCAATATCAGCACAAGGCCTTCATATCGTTCGGGCCGGGTGGCTATATATTGTCGCCCATTATATCTCTTAAGGTATATCATTCATATGATTGGTGGTTGTTTTGGGATGTAAGATAACATTTAAGGGGATTAAAGCTAGAAAAGGAAAAAAATTAGAAAAATCTAATAAGATTGAAGGGTTTTATCTTCACCCACTTCATCTTTTCAAAATTTGGTGCTATAAGATGGGACAAAAAGCCATGAAATGCGACCATGAAATATTTGTTGATAAATTTGATAGAATTGAAAATGGACATCTGCAACCCGATAAGGAGGACAACTAGCCTTGGCGATAGTAAGGACTAGGTCATATAGCTTATAATGTGGCATTTTCTCTATCTTTCTCGAATGTGCGGCAACTCACGTGTGCATAACAAACAAGGGGTTCAACATATGTCACAAGAAACCCTAGATCTGTTCTTTTTAAAAGACTAATTTTAATATTAAAATTTTAAAGTTAAATCAATTAAAGTCTTCAAAGTTTGAGTTCCTAATTTTACCCCCACCTAAGGGTGTTAACGAGACGAACAATGACTGAACTTGGGTAGGCTCGACTCGGCTTTGAGCTCGAAAATATTGGCTCGAGCTGAGACAAGACTAGATCATGCTTGACTTGTTAGCATACTGAGTCGAACTCAAGCTCGACTCGAGCCGCCTCGAGGTCAACTTTGACTGATTTTCGACCGGACCAAACTCGAGTAGTTCACGAGCAGGCTTGGCTCGTTAAAACCCCAACCCCTTAGTCACTGTCTCTCCTCTTTTCTCTCTCTCCTCACCGCCACACCTTCCTACCACCAGTTCGCCGTTGTACCATCTCTCCACCCTCTTGCCAGCCCGTCACTTCCCTTCTCTCTTCTTCTACTAAAAACCGTTGCGACCATGACCTTCGCCCCTTTGTCCGACCTCTTAACGAACTCCAAATTAGAACTCATTATTTGATGGACTGCAATAGACTATATTTGTTGAATACGTCACTGAATATCTGACGAATAAGAAGTTGCCCCATCAAAGTAATCATTCCAAATTGAAAGCTTGGAGAACTTAATTGGTTGATAACAACCCTCGACTAGTTTTTTTTTTGTCTAATCCAATCCTTTCTTTCTCTAGCTCCATTAATTGGATAAATGGGTATTTAAAGTAATGTTATTTGGTGAGGTGGGTTGGTGTATTTGGACAAATTAAGTTGTTTTGCTTTGGGGTTGTTTAGAATATCAATCTTTTTTTGTGTTACGAGTTATTAACGATCGAATATTCCGGACAATGCCTCGAGTTTTTTCTTTTTGTAATCTATTGTCTAATGATGACAAATTAATGTCATAGTAATTTTAATAATACACCCTTAAAAGTTTGAAAATAAAAGTAATAGCATGACTTTCTACAAGAAATTGGAGTGGAGTTTATGTCTACAATAGTACATTGTTTTTACCATAAATGTGTTAGGTATCTAACTACTCCCTCTGCTTTTTTTTTTTATTTGCTACATTTACCAAAAAGGGTTACTTTTTTGTATTTGCTACATTTACCAAAAAGGGTTGCTTTTTTTTATTTGCTACATTTCCTTATTAGGAGACTTGGCCCACCAAAAAGTAATAGTATTATATTTGTTTGTCCTCTTTTTCCACCAAAAAGTACTACTTTTTTCCCTTTTCCCACCCTATTTAATGCTAATGGGCTCAAAAAGTACATTTAAAAAGCATGAAAATGACATCTCCTAAATTCTTGTGTAAACCCAAATGTAGCAAATAATAATAATAAAAAAGCGGAGGGAGTACTTGTGTAAGGCTATGTTTGATTCACCTGAAATTTTCTGATCTGAACTTATCTGATCTGATCTGATCTGAACTTATTTTTTCTGATCTGATCTGATCTGAACTTATTTTTTCTGATCTGATCTGATCTGAATCTGATCTGATCTGATTTACAAGATCTTATCTTATATAAAATATATTATTACTATTATATTATTACTTTGTAAATCATTATTATGCAATACATTATAAGATCTTCTTTATAGTATTACTATTATTATCATTTTATTTCTATTACAACTTTTGCACAACTTTTATTAATAATAATAATTATTATTATTATCATTATTATAAGCACATCAATAATAATTATAATCATAATTATTATTATTACTAAAAATAATTATATAACTCAAGTCATTATTTTATAAGAGCACTTATACAATGTTATTTCACACTTTCCCTTAAAAAAAAGTTTCACACTTGAGAAGTCGGCAAACTCAACTCTTTTTTTTCCATATAAAATAGAATAAGATATACAAACAACTATGACTTGAGCAAAAAATAAATAAATATCGTGCAACTTCAAATAGCTAGAGAGATTTGGAATTCGGTAGGAAGAGGTATACCGAATCTAAATTTATAATTTGTATCTCACACTTAGCTTATTTTGAAATGTAATCCGAACTTAGTAGTTTCGTTATCATGAATTTGAGATATCATATTTTATATATTCTTATTTTTGCATCAATCTTATGTTCTTAACACGTGGCTTTTAATTTTCTATTATTTAATAACAACAAAATAACTTAATATAATAATAACAATGACATTTATAATGGTAACAACAAGATTAATAATAATTACCAAGATTAATAATTAATAAGTACAACAACAACAACAACAACAATAATAATTCTTTTGAACAAATGTACTAGTAAATAATAATACTCCCTTTGTATTTTTTTATCTTTCTCACTTAGAATCTTGACACTATTCACAATTAGAGATAATCTTTTAGATTTTTCTCAATATATAAGAAAAAATATAGTCATGTGGGGTCTTGTTTGATTCGTCTCAATGAGTACTTTATTAATATTCAATTATTATAATTTTTATTAATATGTAGTGAAAGATATTTAATAATAATGAGTTTTTAAATATAAGCATGATATGATCTGAATTGATCTGATCTGATCTGATCTGATCTGGTCTGATCTGATCTGATCTGATCTGATCTGAACTTATTTTTTCTGATCTGATCTGATCTGAACTTATTTTTTCTGATCTGATCTGATCTGATCTGATTAGATCTGAAATAAGCAAAAATAAGGTGAACTGAACATAGCCTAAGTCTTTTAATAAGTTATAATCATAAAACCTTATTATATTTTACTTGAAATAATAAACGATGATGTTATGTTGGATTCATGATTAAACTCTCACTTTTCATTTTAAAGGTCACATGTTCGATACCAAAGAGAGTGATATGTGACACCATAAACTTTCTTAGTAACGTCTTCTAATATATTAATATAGATTGATAACTAGATTTATTAATATTGTACTTTAAAATAATAATATTAAATACAAGTTGGTCTAGTGGTTAAAACTTTTAGGATCTAAACTCGAGGTCACGAGATCAAAACATATACTAAGCAATTTCCATTTTTTTTATATTACATGGATTACATGAACTAAAACTCCATAGAGAGAGCGTCACGTGGTGCAGTTCCTTTTTTAATATATGTACTGGTTATCAGGCCCGGGTTATGCCTTGGGTAAGGAAAATTTTCTTTTATTAATATTGTACTTTAAAATGTTAACACTAAATACAACTTGGTCTAGTAATTAAAACTTTAGTATATGAACTTGCGGTCACGGGATCAAATCTTATACTATGCAATTTCTAATTTTTTTTATTGTACATGTATTATATAAAGTAAAACACCCCTAAGAAGAGTGCCACGTGGCACCGTTCCTTGTTTAGGAACGTCTTTTAATAGATTTATATAGATTTCTACTAGTTATTAAAGATGAAAATTGGACTGAGGGAGAGGTGGTAGCTCAGTAGAGTACCACCCTGAATTTCAGGGCATTGCCCAAGGTCTGAATCCTCATCCCAACAATATGTTAGGCATTTACTTTTGTGTCGTTTAGCGTTGTACCTAGCCTCTGAGTTGGTGTGCCCTGTACGCTACTAGTCTAGGCTAGTGATGGCAACGGGTCGAACTTGGACCGTATTATGCATAATCCAACTCCGGCCTTACTTGAAGTCGGATTTTAAATCTAAGTCCGACTCCATAAATCTGAGTCTGATCCGACTTAAAATCCTAACAAATAACTCCGAAAATTTGAGTCTGATCCGACTTAAAATCCTAACACCCGACTCTGATGCGATCTGACTTTTTTTTCGACCCAGTTTTTTAATAGAAAAATCTTCTATAATACAAATAATCTAATTATTACTATTTTTAAATAATTATATGGAAATCATATATAGTACAAATAATCTAAACATTACTATTATTTTTAACAATCATTTCTTCAATGGAAAAATATTAAATAATAAATTACCTTGAAGTCCTAGTCAGATTTACATACATAATACATTAATATAAATAAATAAAAAAAGGAGTAATTGCCTTAAAGTTGGAGTCAGATTTGGATGTTGGATTTTTTTATGGGATCCGACTTTGACCCTCCTCAGACTCGGAGTTGGACTTTCTAAACGAAGTCGGATTCAGATAATTTTGTTGTCAAAGTCAATTTCGATTTGTCCTTTGGATCGGAGCAGACTAGGGTCGGATCCGGACTGGATTACCGTATATAAGCCTATCAGGGGTTAGTCTTTTGACCAATTATCTTTCCTAATAAAAAAACATGAAAATTGGATTGAATTAGATTATGTTATTTAAAAGCAGAATTTTTTTATTTGAATTGGGAATATTGTGAACGGATCTGTTTTCGATCCAGATGTGTGGGATCCGCAAAATCTGGATTTGGCTCCCATTTTTTCAGACCCATCGGATCTGTGGCGAATTCGGATCCGGCCTCTTCAAACGGATATGGATCTAGGTCCGTAAAGATTTGGTCTAGATTTATCTCATTGTCATCCGTAATTATTTGTCAATTCCTTATGTATCATATCATTATTACTCAATCATTTGCCATTTTTATGTCACTTTTCCGCAAACTTACTCATTTTACTCTATATCATTGTTATTTGTCTACTCCTTATATACCATATCACTATTACTCCTTACCGTGTCATTTTTACTTATTTTTGGGTCATTTTTCACCAAATTTGTACAATTTTCTTCTATTTCATTATCACTTTTCAACTTTTTATAAACTAATATCATATCATTATTACTCATTTATATGTCATTATTACTTAGTTTTATGTGATTTTTCAGCAAACTTGTTATTTCCTATTTTATTATTGTTTGTCAATTCCTTATGTATCATATCATTATTATTTATTTCTGTATCATTTTTACTAATTTTTATTTTATATTTATAGCAAACTTGTTTCATTGTTGTTGACTTTTATATTATTTTTCACCAAATTTATATTATTTTTCAACAAATAAACCCTATTTTTTAAAACCAAAGCTAAAAACACAATAATTCAAATTCAACACCTAGTTTCCCCTTGTTTGCATCTCCTCCTCCTTCTCTCTACCTCCCCTTCAGGCCTTCACGCCTTCACGCCCTCTCTTCTTCCAGGTTCAAGGTCCGGGGAATCGACGATGGATTGCTTTTGGAGGCAAGACATCGCCAGCAAAAAGTGTGCAACCAATGAAATTGGAGATCTCAAAAATCTAGAATACTTTTGTGGCCGATTTCAAGAATAAATCTCGAAAATCTGGTTTGAATTTGTTAGATTTGTTGTCGATTTCGTTTGATTTCAAAAATAAATCTCAAAAATCCACGTGATACTCCTCTTAAACTTCTAATACACATGTTAATAATCTCAATAAAAAATATTAATAATATGTAGTTACCAAGATTCGAACACATGACCTTTGAAAATAAAATGTGAGTGATTAACCACCAATCCATTACAATTTCTATACTTAATGTTTCAAAGTAAAACATAATAAAGTCTTATAATTATATGTAATTATAAAAACATGTAGACAAACTGATGCAGGAGCATCTAGCTTAAACAACCAAGGTCTTCTTCTACATGATCATAAGGAGAACATGGTGAAGGAAGTTCAATTTCTAAGCCTAACTAGCTCGGTTTGTCCTAAAACCTTACTTAAGCATCTTTAATTAGGTTAATCATTTGTTAATCTCTACTTAAGTAAGATTAACTAGTACTAATGACACTTTAATCATCATTATGTATTGGTAATCAAGTTTAGTAAGTGATTAACTAGCCTAATTACATGTTTAAGCTAAGCTAATCATGTTTAAGAGCTAAGCTAGTTTAGCTTCTTGTAATCCGGTTCTAAGCAAGCTTTAGGAAGATGTTTTGCTGCCTTTTGGATGCCACCTCCAGCTGAATGAAGACTTAAGGAAGTGTATAAAGCCATGTGAAGTTCACATGGGTGAAAGAAGCCATAGCAAATGAAAGGAGAGTGCTTCATGCCAAGGTATGCTGCTGCCCAGCTCTCCCACGTCCAGCCTACCTTCTTTTTGAACCTTTTGGGCAACAATCATTCCTACTGGAAATGGCTCAAGCTTTTGGGGGATATTTAGTTTAATATATGTACTTTAATATTCCATTGGTAGTTTTTCTGATTTCCAACTTCCAATAGGTTAGCTAAGCTAGTTTGTAAGAGATGTGCTGTAATGGTTGTAATTTTTGTTTCTTCTATTTTATTGGCCTAGTTGGCGTAGCTATAGTTGTCCAAATCAGCTGATTTTTGGACACAATGTAAACAAATATGTTAGCTTTGTACTCCTTTTGGAATTAGATGATTTGAATCGAAGTTGAAACTTTTATGCTCAAAATACTCAGCTGTGTGCTAAGTGTTATTTCCGGTCAGTTTAGACCTTTATCAAATCTTTGCTTAATTCCTTCACTTAAACGTTGATTTAGTGATTGAATCACAAACTAGACTCAAACTAGAAGCTTATTGTCATAGTTTGGTCTTTGATTGGTGGTAATTTGGTTGTGGAAAGTGGTGGTTGTTCAACTAGTTTGAACCGGTTTGATACAAAGCTCTTATGTTCTCTTTCTTTGTTCTTTCTTATTTTCGAATGCTCTTGAACTCTTAATCAATATGTATCATTTGGTATCAGAGCTGTAGGTTGATTAAGAGCATTCTAATTCATCCCATAAACACATTAAACACACACATTAAACCCAAACACAATCCCCCCCAAAACCGAACCTATTCTAAGCCCAAACACACTTCTTTTCTTCTTTCTAGCCTAACTTTCATTGAGGTTGAATCAATCATGAGTGGAGGTGAAGAAAATCAGTTTAGAAGGGGCATGAATTTGAGTGAAGCAAGGTTGGTTGGAGTGGAGAATCAAATAGCCACTTTGTCTGAACAAATGGCTAACATGATGACAGTTATGAGAGAGGGATTTAGAGGATAACTGAGGAGAGAAAATGTGGAGGATGAAGGTGTAGCTTATGAGAGTGATGAGGAGGTTGTCTCTGAGTCTTCAAGGACTAGGAGAAAGCCACGAAAAACAGATGATTTTAGAGACATAAAGTTAGAAGTTCCTGAGTTTGATGGAAACCTTAATCCAGATGTTTATTTGGAGTGGGTTTCAAGGTGTGATAGGATCTTTGAGCTTAAGGAGTATAATGATTCAAAGGCTTTCAAAGTTCTTGTAGCTAAGATAAAGGGAAGAAAGTAGTGGATGAAACCTCAAAAAAATCTGATGTGAAGTGCTTTAAGTGTCATGGTTATGGTCATTATCAAGCTCAATGCCCAAACAAGAGGGTAATGACTCTACTTGACATAAAAAACATTGAAGAATCACTTGAGCTTGAAGGAGACAATGAAGAGGAGTTCGAAGATGAGGCCGAAAATGAAGAAGCTTTAGAGGTTGGAGAAGTGACTCAAGGTGATCATTTAAGCCTTGTTTTAAGAAGAGTTCTTCATGCCAAAGAAGCTGAATTGATTCCATATCAAAGGGATCAAATCTTTCAAACCAAATGCTTGATTGGAGGGAAGATATGCTCGATGATCATTGATGGAGGAAGCTGCACCAATGTCGCCTCATCTTCTATGGTGGACAAGCTCAATCATGCTACTTTCTCACATCCAAAACCTTATAAGCTTCATTGGCTTAATGATGGCAATTGTGTGGAGGTAACAAAACAAGCTTTAATTAGCTTTTCTTTTGGTGATTCTTATAAGGATGAAGTTTTATGTGATGTATTACCTATGGATGCATGTCATGTATTATTAGGTAGACCTTGGCAATCTGATAAAGAAACCTTGCATAATGGTAGGACTAATACTTACACTTTCATGCATAATAAGAAGAAAATTGTGCTTAGTCCTAGTAAGCCATGGCCAATCTTCTATAACCAAAAACAACACCACCTAAAACACAAAACAAAAAAACCTTAATCCTTTCTAAACCTCAACTTGATAAAGCTGTAGAAAAGGGGAAGGTTATGTATTTGTTGTTGTTATTGGATGAAAATGATGAAAATCTTAATGAAGTGCACGAAATGGTTAAGCCTTTAGTGATGGAGTTTGGTGATGTTTTTCCTATGATCTTCCAATGGTTTACCCCCTAGTAGAGGAATTGAACACCAAATTGACTTGATTCCTGGCACCTTTACCTAATAAACCAGCTTATAGATGTAATAATCCTGAAGAAGCTAAGGAGTTGCAAAAATAAGTTAGTGAATTGTTAGCTAAAGGATTTGTGCAAGAGAGTCTTAGTCCATGTGCTGTGCCTGTCATTTTGGTTCCAAAGAAGGATGGTTCTATGAGGATGTGTGTGGATTGCCGAGCCATTAACAACATAACAGTGAAGTATAGGTATCCAATACCTAGACTTGATGATTTGCTTGATGATTACATGGTTCCACTATATTTTCGAAGATTGATTTAAGAAGTGGTTATCATCAGATTAGAATCAAAGAGGGTGATGAATGGAAAACAGCTTTTAAAACTAAGAGTGGTTTGTATGAGTGGCGTTGATGCCATTTGGTTTGACAAATGCTCCTAGTACTTTCATGAGACTTATGCACGAGGTACTCAGGCCCTTCATTGGTATCTTTGTTGTTGTTTATTTTGATGATATTCTTGTGTATAGTCAAAGTGAACAGGAACATCTAGTGCATCTCAAGAAGGTTTTCCTTAAACTAAGGGAAAAGAAGTTATATGCAAAGATGGAGAAGTGTGAGTTCTTTACTTCAAGTGTGACATTTCTTGGATTCATAGTGTCATCTAATGGCATTTCTATGGATGAATCTAAGGTGGAAGCAATCAAGTCATGGCCAGTTCCTAAATCTATCACTGAGGTTCGAAGTTTCCATGGTTTAGCTTCTTTTTACAGGAGATTTATCAAGAACTTTAGCACCATCTTGGCGCCATTGACTGAGTGTATCAAGAAAGGGTCCTTTATTTGGACTCCGCAGCACAAGAAGCATTTGACAATTGAAAAGATATGCTTAGTAAGGCTCCTGTTCTAGCCTTACCTGATTTCAAGAAAGTGTTTGAAGTGGAGTGTGATGCAAGTGGGTGGGCATTGGAGCTGTTTTGCAAAAGGAGGGCGTCCCATAGCCTATTTCAGTGAGAAGCTCAATCAATCTAGACTCAACTACAGCACTTATGATAAGGAGTTCTATGCTATTGTTCGTGCCTTGACTCATTGGACTCATTATCTCAGACCAGCTCACATTCAGACCATCAAGCTTGAAGTACATAAATGGACAACATAAGCTCAGTCCAAGACATGCAAAATGGGTGGAATTCCTTCAGTCCTTTGATTTTGTTTCAAAATATAAAACTGGAGTTTCTAACATTGTTGCAGATGCTTTATCAAGGAGGCATTCTATGCTTTCTCTTATGGAGGCTCGTGTACTTGGCTTTAGCATCTTAAAGATTGTATTATGATGATCCAGATTTCTCTTTATTGTTAGAAGCATGCAAAGAAGGATCTCATGGAGCTTATTCATTGCAAGATGGCTTTCTTTTTCGAAACAACAAGCTTGATCCCTAAATGTCATTAAGGGATTTGCTAATCAAGGAGGTTCATGGAGGAGGACTAGCAGGACACTTTGGCATTAACAAAACTGTTGATGTATTGCAGGAACACTTCTATCTGGCCGAAACTTGCAGGAGATGTTCATGTATTCTAGCTCGATGTTCTATATGTCAGAAGGCTAAAAGTTCCTTTCATCAAGGACTTTACACGCTCTACCTGTTCCAGTTCAACCATGGGAAGATGTGAGCATGGATTTCATTGTTGCTCTACCTAGAACTCAAAGGCAAAAGATGCAATCATGGTGGTGTAGATAGATTCTCTAAAATGGCTCATTTCATTCCTTGTAATAAAACTGATGATGCTATTCATGTTGCTGATTTGTTCTTTAAAGAAATAATTAGACTTCATGGAGTTCCTAAGTCTATTGTTTCTGATAAAGATGTAAAGTTTCTTAGCTATTTTTGAAGAACTTGTGGAAGCTTTTAGGTACTAAGTTGCTGTTTAGTACTACTGCTCATCCTCAAACTGAGGTGACCAACAGGACCTTAACTATGCTGCTAAGGACACTTGTGAACAAGTCTCAAAGGGATTGGGATCTAAAGCTAGCTCATGCTGAGTTTGCTTACAATAGATCACCAACTTATGCTACTAAACACTCACCATTTGAGGTAAATTATGGGATTAATCCTTTAAGTCCTATTGATTTACTTCCATTTCCTATTGAAGCACATAGTAGCAAGGAAGCTGAAGTGAAAGCAAAAGAAATGAAGCAACTTCATCAGCAAATTCGAACCAGAATAGAGAAGGTGAATGAAGCATACAAGGTTCGAGCAAACAAGCATAGGAAGGAAGTTCTCTATAAGCCAGGTGATCTAGTGTGGTTACATCTAAGGAAGGAGAGATTTCCTACAAGGAGGAAGAACAAGCTAATGCCACGAAGTGATGGACCTTTCAAAGTGCTGAGAAAGATCAACAACAATGCATACAAGATGAATTGCCAGATGAAATGGGAAACATCTCTGCACATTCAATGTTGGTGATTTAGCTCCATATCTTGCAGATGAATCTGGATTACAAGAAGACCTTTTCGAACCTGAGGAGAATGATGCAGGAGCATCTAGCTTAAACAACCAAGGTCTTCTTCTACATGATCATAAGGAGAACATGGTAAGGAAGTTCAATTTCTAAGCCTAACTAGCTCGGTTTGTCCTAAAACCTTACTTAAGCACTTAATTAGGTTAATCATTTGTTAATCTCTACTTAAGCAAGATTAACTAGTACTAATGACACCTTAATCATCATTATGTATTGGTAATCAAGTTTAGTAAGTGATTAACTAGCCTAATTACATGTTTAAGCTAAGCTAATCATGTTAAAGAGCTAAGCTAGTTTAGCTTCTTGTAATCCGGTTCTAAGCAAGCTTTAGGAAGATGTTTTGCTGCCTTTTGGAAGCCACCTCCAGCTGAATGAAGACTTAAGGAAGTGTATAAAGCCATGTGAAGTTCACATGGGTGAAAGAAGCAATAACAAATGAAAGGAGAGTACTTCATGCCAACGTATGATGCTGCCCAGCTCTCCCACGTCCAGCTAGGGGTGTAAGTTCGGTTTTTGGTTTGGTTTAAGGTCAAAACCAAACCAAACCAAAATAAATTCGGTTTTGAAATTTCCAAACCAAATCCAAACCGAAATTCGACTCAATCCAAACCAAACCAAACCAAAATATGAAATCAAAAACCAAACCAAACCAAACCAAACCAAACCAAACATGATTTTTTTTATCTTTCAAAATCCAGACCAAAACAAACCAATTTTTTTTCGTATTCCAAAATCCAAACCAAACCGAAATGAAATTAAATCAAACCAAGATAAAAACCAAACCGAATTTAAACCAAATTTTTTGATAATTTGTATTTCAAGTGACAATATTTTTGTATTTTCGTAATTAATATTAAAAAAAAGAAACACAAAAAAAATAATAGACAAAATTCGTATGTTAAGTGACAATAATTCGATTTTTTTCGGTTTTTTCGGTTTTCCAAAACCAAAACCAATCCAAACCGAAAAACCGAAAAAATAATTTTTTTGAATCCAAACCAAACCGAATTTCAAAAAAAGCCAAACCAAATTACTAATTTGGTTTGGTTTGGTTTGGTTTTCGGTTTTTAACCAAATAACTTACACCCCTACGTCCAGCCTACCTTCTTTTTGAAGCTTTTGGGCAACAATCGTTCCTACTGCAAATGGCTCAAGTTTTTGGGGATATTTAGTTTAATATATTGATAAGCGCATATATTCCTATATTTTTGTCCCATAAAATTAGTCTTATAGTTGTCTTGTATGTGTTATTTTATAATATTTATTGACTTTTATTAATAAGTGACGTATTTATGTCCATATTATATTTTATTGAATAATTAGCTTAAATAGTGTGTTATTTTATTATAGGTATTTTACAAGTTCAATTTGCTAAAGGAAGACAACAAGACTAAAAGAAAGAAGAGAAGAAAAGAAAAGAAGAAAAAAAATATAATAAAAGTGAGCCCAAGCTCACGTGAGTTTTGTAAAAGAAAGAATACAAAGGGGCTAACTCACTCCTTGACTCCTCCTTCCTCAACTGGGTATACACAGCAAACAAAAGAATAAGGAAAGTTGTTTCCACTTTCCGAATTCCACGCAAACACCAAAGAGGAGATATGATTTTAATCTCCTCAAGATTTCCAAGATACAGATTGGTTATCAGATTTTCAGTTACGAAAATCTATCTTTTTTTTATTCTATCGTCTACACAACTCGATATAAATTCACCAATTCTCGGAGATGAAAAACACGCACACATACAAGAGAGTTCGTGAGAGTGAAGAAAATAATCGGGTTCGTCCAAGATCGACAAGTTGATAGGAATTGAAGAAATATTGCGTTCGGAGGTGAATTGAGGGTAGCGGCTGCATCAATTCGGGTCTACAGTCATGAGTTTTCTCTATCTTCTATTTTCAATTAGTTTTTCTTGTGATTGAACTGGATTTTATCTAAATTTATTCATATTTTCAGTTTCTTATATTTCTATTATTTGAGTCTAATTGGATAACGTTGAGTTGATTGAATTTAATTATTTAATTTAGTATTTATACAATTCATACTATTGTTGGTTGGTTATGAAATTTGATATCTTTACTTGTAATTGGACGCAATTAGTTGTTTAGATACTTAAATTGTGCTATATGACTATTAGGCGCTGCGTTTAATAGTTGGATAGGGAGGACGACTTGAGATTAATAAGAGTGAGCGGCTCATCTTAATATTCTTAAGCGTATGAATTGTGCTAATAAACAAGTTTATTAGGGTTGGATTTGTCTTAGCAAGATTCTAGATTTTTAGTAAGTAAGACAAGAATTGATCGCGGCGATAATTCACCAATCTAAGTGCTAAGTTAACTATTAAAGTGGTCTCAATTATAAAGGTTAAGAAGCTAAAGTATGTCTAAACATTCTATGATCGAATCGGGAATTAATAGAGTTTGTGTGTCGTCACTTGTAATTATTAGTCTAGTATTCATTTTAGTTTTAATTAATCCAAGTATTTGGTTACAACCAAAACCCCCCTAATTGTATATATGTGAATAATGTAAATAGTGTAAATTCGTAGTATATACTATATATTTTTGTCACTTAGTTGAATATTTGAGTTTAGGAATTATAATAATTTTCTCGTGGGATCGATCCTTTCTTACCCTTTTACTAGTTATAAACATTTTTGAAGGTTTAAGTTAGGTTTTTAATTTTATACGGTAAACGACACGTATTAAATTTTGGCGTCGTTGCCGGGGAGATTTTATCTATGTTTCCTAATACTTGTTTAGCTTAGTGCTGTTCCTTTTCATATTCTTGTGAATAGTGTTCATTGTATTTTTATAGTAGGTTCATTTAAGAGTGACCATGGGTTAATGTCCTTTATCTTTGTTTAATTTTGTGATCATGAAACATCATGTAGATATGGTTTTGCATCATTTTTTTTTTTACATAATCACTACTGTATAGATCTTGATTTATAAATATCCATATTTTGGCATTAGTCATAATTTCACCAAGGTACATAGTTCATTACTTTATTCAGCTTTTATTCAAATAGCCTTGATTAATACCAAATTTTTTTTTTCTGCTGTTTCTGGTGAACTCTTTGCTTTACTTCAATTTGAATGATTGTGTGATATTGCTAAAAGATTTAATTGTTAGTTGCAAGCAATAAAGTATAAACGAGATACAGTGAGAGGAAGTGCCTTGTGCTCAGTTTTACTTCCACTGTAGTTTTTTTTTTTTATCAAATACATTGGTTAATGTTAATGACTACCAGGTTTTTTTTTATTATACATCAACTGTCACAAAATTCAGAATTAGTTGCCAAGGGATTAATGATTATATAATGTGTTTATTGAATTAGGATTAAGTTACAGGGTTGGAATTGATTTCTTCTGCACTACTAATATGTTACGAGTTGTGGTTCACAATGAGGGAGCATTATGAATGTAGTTCCACTCATTATTTAATCAATACTAGAGAGACTAAAAGAAAAATCACAAATTTCAAATTTGCTTTATTGATGGCTTAACCAGGGAACTTTATTTTTCTGTCTGCATTCATTCTTAAGTAACAGTTGCTTGGACAGAACTCATCTAAGGTGATTTTGGTGCTATGTTCTAAAGGGAAATGTCGTGATTATGGGCTGAGATGTTTGGTTAGAAGATGTGGCACTAAATGTGTTATTGTGTGCTTGACTTCATTAAACTAATCTTATTCCCTTGTTTTGATTATGCCACCTGCTCTTTGTTTGTGGATAATTAGATTCCATGGCTTTTGGTCTATATGAAATTCTTCCTTTCAGTTGGCTATAGTTATAGCTCTAATTCACGGTTGAGAAATTATAGGGGAGATTAGTTTTGATTTAATGAATGTGTGTTCTGCTAGTTTAACTGGTAAAAAAAAAAAAAAAGCATACTGTTGGATTTTATTTTACAGCTATGGAACTTAGAAAATCCTACTTATCTAGAATGTGTGTGTGTTCTATGTGTCTAAAAAAAGTTTATCTTATGATTGTTCACTGTTAAATTTCACTTTGATTGACTATTGGTTTTAAGAGAGTACACCTATTTTCTTTTCATTAATATTATCTGACAATAGTTGACTTTCTATAAAAGAATGAAAAAGAGTAACTTAAAGAAGGAAATCAAATATGAAATTTCAACAATTTTCTGAAGAAGAGTGTTTGCTGTAATATGGAGATTTATTTAGTTATGATAATAAGTAATATGTTTTATGGCTCTATAATTAGAAACTGAGTTTAGATCTAGCTCAGATTATGATTGATGATCTGAAACATATCATGTACTGTCTCCATAATCAGAGTTTAAGTTTATCTGCAAGTATATAAAGATCTGATTTTTGGATTATGTTTATATAGCTATCATGGACATGAGTGCTTCTGGACCACTTTCAGTATATGACTGCTAAATGAACTCTTATTTGATTCCTTGGATATTTAGTGTTTATACATAAATTACAGAATTTCATGAACTTCACTCCTAAATTTTCTCTTTTCTATTTTCAGGTGCATGAGTTTGGATACGGCAACCAAACTTAAGCGTATCAACCTGTTTATTGAAACTCTAAACGAAGCTAGCCCAGAGAAATTACTTTACATCTTTCAAGACAGACCATGTGAAGACTCAGAGATGGGTGATGAAAGAACCTTGAAGGAATTAGGAGCTCCTAAGCTAGATGATGAACCTCTCTGCATTGTTTTTCCAACCTTGGAAAGACCGTTGAAGCTGAACTCAGGTTTTCTTAATCTCCTTCCCAAATTTTATGGGAACACAGGTGAGGATCCTCATAGGCATTTAAAAGAATTTATAGTTGTTTGTTCAACCATGAAACCTGAAGGAATTGAACAAAATCAAGTAAGATTGCATGCTTTCCCATTTTCCCTACATGATTTAGCTAAAGATTGGTTGTATACTATGTCTACTGGTTCCATTACGACTTGGAACGCCTTACAAAAAGCTTTTCTGGAAAAGTTCTTTCCCGCCAGTCGTATTGGATCCATAAGAAAGGAAATATGTGGAATTAGACAACATAATTCAGAATCACTTTATGAATATTGGGAACGTTTTAAAAAATTATGTGCTTCATGTCCACAACATCAAATAACTGATCAACTATTGATTCAATATTTTTATGAAGGATTGTTGCCTAACGATAGGGGTATGATTGATGCTGCTAGTGGTGGTGCATTAGTAGACAAGACACCAACTCAGGCTAGGAATTTAATTGCTAACATGGCCCAAAACACTCAACAACATAGCACTAGAAATGATGTTAAAAGAGTAAATGAAATTGACTTAAGTGGTGTTAAATCTCAATTGCAAGAAAATGCTCAACAAATTGCTATTTTGACCACTTTAGTGTCTAATAAAATTGTTGTTGGAAATGAGTCTAAAGCTAGAGTATGTGGTATACGTTCTGAGTTTTCTCATGCAACTGATGCTTGTCCTACTTTAAAAACTGAAGATGTTAATGCTTTAGGAGGCTTTTCCAATCAAAGAAAATATGATCCTTACTCACAGACATATAATGAAGGTTGGAAAGATCACCCAAATCTTAGGTATGGAACTAGATCACAGTTTTCACAAACTAATCAACCTAGGCAATTTGGTGTACAAAACCCTCCACCTCAATCTTCTGGCCCATCATTAGAAGATTTAGTGAAGCAATTAACTACTCAAATAGGTCAAGTTCACAACCATGGAGTCGAGTATCAAAAGAAAACTGATAATCACCTTCACCACATAGATACCAAATAGGACAAATTTGTACTTCACTAAGTAACCTAGAAACTCAATTTTAGGTAAACTACCATCTCAACCACTACCTAACCTAAAAGAGAATGCCAAAACCGTGACCCTTAGGAGTGGGAAAGAGTTGAGTGAACCTAAGGCAAAGAGTCGCGAGAATGAAAGAGAGATAGAGGTTAAACCTGACGATGAACTTAATATAGGGGGAAATGGAGAGATTGAGAGTAGAAAAGATAATGAAGGAAAGGGTAAGCTTAATTCAGAAATTGATGTTTCTCGTTTTAAAGATGTGCCCCCTTTCCCTTCCAGATTTGCTAAAGCTAAGAAAGCTGCTCTTGACAATGAAATTCTTGAGACTTTTAGGAAAGTTCAAGTCAATATTCCTTTACTTGATGCTATTAAACAGGTTCCCCGTTATGCAAATTTCTTAAGGAACTTTGTACTAACAAAAGCAATTTCATCTTTCTGAAAAGGTAAGTATGGGGGAGAATATTTCAGCTGTAATTCAAAAGAAGCTTCCCCTAAATGTAAAGATCCTGGCATGTTTTCTATTCCTTGCAAAATTGGTAATTCTAAATTTGAAAGATGCATGCTAGATTTAGGAGCTTCGATTAATGTGATGCCCAAATCTGTCTATGATACTTTAAATGTGGGATATTTGTCTAAAATGATGTGGTTATTCAGTTAGCTGAAGGTCAAATGCATTTCCATTGGAGTGTTAGAAGATGTACTGGTTCAAGTAAATGAATTAGTTTTTCCGGCTGATTTTTATGTTCTTGATATGGGTGATAGAACCGATAATGTTCCTTTATTGTTGGGAAGACCTTTCTTGAAAACTTCTAAGACTAAAATTGATGTTCATCAGGGTAATTTGACGATGGAATTTGATGGTGAAATAATTAAGTTCAATATATTCGATGCTATGAGATACCCAAATGATGTCAATAATGTTAGTTCTATTGATTCCTTTGATGCTTTTGACTAGATGGCTCAAGAAATTTTTGATCTGTGGTGTGAAAAATTGTTTGAGACTGATAATTTTACTGATAGCAAGGACACTGAAATGCCTGTTTCTTTAGTAGATATGTCTGATGTAGCAAGTCTTGATTCGCAAAATGATAAAAAATAATTTTGATCTTTCATGCCAGTGCTATACCTAAACTAATCCCTTCTATTGTTCAAGCACCTCAATTAGAATTGAAACCACTACCCTCGCATCTAAAATATGTTTATTTAGGTGAAAATGAAACTCTACCTGTGATTATCTCCAATGCTCTAAATCAATTTCAAGAAGATAAATTGGTAAATGTGCTAAAAGACCACAAGGAGGCTATCGGATGGACCTTAGCTGACATAAAAGGAATTAGTCCCACCTTATGCATGCATAGAATTTTTCTTGAAAAAGATGCTAAACCCACGAGAGAATCTCAACGTAGGTTAAACCCCTCCATGATGGAGGTAGTTAAAAAGGAAATCCTTAAGTGGTTAGATGCCGACGTGATTTATCCTATTTCTGATTCTCAGTGGGTGAGTCCTGTTCATGTGGTCCCTAAAAAGAGTGGAATAACTTTGTTGAAAATACTAAAGGAGAGCTTGTTCCAACTAGAGTGTCAAATGGATGGAGGGTCTGCATTGACTATAGGAAGCTTAATCAAGCTACTAGAAAAGATCATTTCCCTTTGCCCTTTATTGATCAAATGTTAGAAAAACTTGCTGGTCAATCATTCTTCTGCTTTCTTGATGGCTATTCTGGTTATACTCAAGTACCCATCGCTCCGGAAGATCACGATAAAACCACATTTACTTGCCCTTTTGGTACATTTGCATTCAGGAGAATGCCTTTAGGACTATGCAATGCCCCTAGAACTTTTCAGCGTTGTATGATGAGTATCTTCTCTGATTTGATTGAACAAGATATGGAAGTGTTTATGGATGATTTTACTGTTTTTTGGTGATTCCTTTGATAGATGCCTCCGGGGTTTAGCTCGTGTTTTGCAAAGATGTGTTGAAACTCACCTTGTATTGAATTTTGAAAAATGTCATTTTATGGTAGAACAAGGTGTAGTACTTGGACATATTGTAAGTGCTAAAGGTTTAGAGGTTGATAAAGCTAAAATAGATGTCATTAGTTCATTGCCATATCCTACATGTGTTCGTGAAGTTAGATCATTTTTAGGGCATGCTGGCTTCTATACACGCTTTATTAAGAATTTTTCAAAAATTGCATCTCCCTTGTGTGTTTTGCTTGCTAAAGATGCCACTTTTGATTTTAATAAGGAATGTAAAAAGGCTTTTGATGAGTTAAAAGAAAGATTAACTAGTGCACCCGTGCTTCGACCACCTGATTGGACCTTACCCTTTGAAATCATGTGTGACGCTAGTGATAAGACTATCGGTGCCGTTTTAGGTCAAAAGAAAGATAAAGAATCCTATGTGATCCATTATGCTTCTAAATCACTTGATTCTGCTCAATGCAACTATACTGTAACTGAAAAAGAGATGTATGCTGTGATTTTTGCTTTAGAGAAGTTTAGACCTTATTTACTAGGCACACATGTTATTGTGTATTCTGACCATTCTGCTCTAAAATATCTCTTGAAAAAGAAAGAATCCAAACCTCGCTTGCTTAGGTGGATGCTTTTGTTACAAGAATTTGACTTAGAAATTAGAGATAAGAAGGGTGTTGAAAATCTAGTTGCTGACCACCTTAGTAGAATTGTTCCTAGAGATGATTGGCCTTTAATGACTGAATTCTTTCCTGATGAACAACTTCTTTCAATGTATCATGTTGAAACTCCTTGGTATGCTGATATGGTTAACTATTTGGTCACTAGCACATTCCCCCGACTCTGTCTAGAGCAAAAAAGAAAAGATTAAATCTGAGTCAAAGTATTACTTTTGGGATGACCCTTATTTGTGGAAATCATGCTCTGACCAAGTAATTAGGAGATGTGTAGACCAATCTGAATATGCTTCGATTCTTACATTGTGTCATAGTCTTGAAAGTGGAGGACATTTTGGTCCTCAAAGGACTGCTCATAAGGTTATGGAATGTGGTTTATATTGGCCTACACTTTATAAAGATGCTTATGTGTTCTGTAAGTCTTGTGAACGTTGCCAAAAGACTGGAAATGTATCTAAAAGGAACGAAATGCCCCAACATGGAATCATAGTATGTGAAATCTTTGATGTGTGGGGTATTGATTTTATGGGTCCCTTCCCCTCATCTTTTGGTAATCTTTAAATTATTCTTGCTGTCGATTACGTTTCTAAATGGGTGGAAGCTCAAGCTACCATAACTGATGATGCTAAGACAGTTGTTAAGTTTGTTAAGAGTCACATATTTAACAGATTTGGTATGCCAAAGGCCATAATTAGTGATAGGGGTACCCATTTTTGTAACAAAACATTTGGGACTCTCCTTGAAAGATATCATGTGACACATAGAGTAGCAACAGCCTATCATCCTAAGACAAACGGACAAGCTGAAGTGTCCAATAGGGAAATCAAACCAATTCTAGAAAAGATGGTGAACCCTAACAGGAAGGACTGGAGCCTTAGGTTAGATGACGCATTGTGGGCATATAGGACAGCTTATAAGACACCTCTAAGAATGTCCCCTTACAGACTTGTTTACGGAAAAGGATGCCATTTACCTGTCGAAATCGAGCATAAGTCTTACTGGGCTGTAAAGCAATGTAATATGGACTACGAACAAGCTGGACAAAGGAGGAAACTTAGTTTGCAAGAACTAGAAGAACTTAGATTAGAAGCTTACGAAAACACTCAGATTTATAAAGATAAGACTAAAGCCTTTCATGATAAGCGGATTATTCAAACTGATTTTTCTGTGGGACAGAAAGTCCTTTTATATAATGCTCGCTTAAAGTTGTTCCCTGGTAAGCTTAGGTCCAGATGGTTAGGTCCTTTTGTTATTACTGATATTTTTCCTCATGGTGTAGTGGAGATTAAAAGCTTGGAATCTGGAAAAGTGTTTTAAAGTAAATGGCCACAGATTAAAACCATTTTATGAGTTTGAGCATGCAGGTTTAATTGAAGAGATCAAGCTTCATCGAGAGTGATGCTTGCATAACGTCGAGCCAACGACATAAACTAAGGGCGCTACTTGGGAGGCAACCCAATCCTGCTACTATCACTTCCTCTTGTTATTTCATTTTATTTTCTTACTGTTCTCTCAGTTTTACACTCTTCATTCATGCTTTATGTTTATCATAGCTAGGAAATTTAGTCATATTCTAACTTGTTTTTGCTCCTTGTCCACCAGCACCATGCCACCTTCACATCTCATGAGTGATACTCTAGAAGTGGTGAAGCAATCAGAGGTTCCAAACTAGCTTTCTATTAGGAAGGCAGCACATAACCAACTAAGTTCTCTCATTCTTTAATTCAATTCTTTTTCATTGAGGACAATGCACATTCTAAGGGTGGGGGGGAGATAAATGGTGACAAATTTCACTTTGGAGCTGGACATGTCGTAAATTGGGAAAATCATAGGCTGGATTGTGGCGTGTGCTTGCATTACATGATGTATAATTTTATAGGCTAAATACAGGTTCTAGTATCCATGACTTTAAATGGAAAAAAAAAATTGGGATATGGCCTGTTTTAGGGGAAGTGCTGCCAAATTTTCGGTAGAATTTTTATTTTATTAAGTAATGTAAAAAAAAAAAGAAAAAAAGAAGAAGAAGAAATCGTGCTTTTGCTTGCATTAGTTATAGAACTTTAGTTGCATTTAGTTTAGGATTTCCACCTCTTAACTTCCTAAGGAATGGCGATTAGTAAGTTGATAAGAAACTCTAATCTAACTTGTGTTTGAAATAACTAAAAACTTTTTTCGAAATAAAAGATTTTGGGAATGTTATGTAATTGGAAACGGATAATCGAACTTGAGAGATTTATAATACAATTGAAAAAACAATTTATCTTGCTTCTCTTAAATAAGCTGGCTAGATAAATAGACCAAACCTTGTGAGCTTCTGAGCCTATTAGACTGACACATCTGCATTAGTCTCATTATTTTCTTTTTTGTGTGATAGTTCCTCAATGAAGTGTGGCTCCTGAACTTGACTTGGTACTCTTTGAGACTTTTGTGACAAATGCTATGAAGAAATGATTTAGGCGTCCTTTTCATTTTTTCTTAGCCTCAGAGAGTTTATTTCATATAATATTTCCTTTGTTTAGCCTTCTGAGCCTTAAAATCCCGTGTCTATTTGCTAACCATACATTACAAACTTGTGGCCTCCTACAGATTATACCCATGCTTGGCTAAGGGGAGCTATTATCTATTGAGTTTGTAGTGTAAGATTGCGTTATGGTAGAGATATATTGTTGGAAAAAAATAGAGAAAACAAGGGTACGAAAAAATTACTATTATTGAAAAATATCAAAGAAAATAACTGTTTGAAAGTCATATAACGATGAAAATGCTATGAAATATCCATATAAGTATTATAATGGCATTACATATGAAAGATATGGTGAATAATATGAAAAGAAAAAAAAAGTGGAGTTTGTTGTGAGTGGAACATCATAAGTCATGTATTTTTGCTCCCTTTAGCTCGGCTTATAATTAACTCGACATTCCTAAATATTATTCCTACCCTTTAACCCTGGCCATGTTACAACCTTATGAAAGACCTTTTGATCTTTATGCATTATGTCACTTCAAAGTGGAGAATTGAGAAAATAGTCAAGTTTAAAGAAATATACTTCATTTTGAGTCGACTCGGTTATAGGTTTGAGTGAATATTATTTAATCCCAGACACATGAGAGTTGAGTGTTTTATTTCTACCTGTGAGGGTCTGTTTATCGAACTTGATACACATACATTTGTGGATTCATGCTATAAAATTTTGAGTTGCAAAAGATAACAAGTAGTTCATGAAGTATTATGAGATTTGATAGTTCGATTGTTCAAACACTAAGAGTATGACATCTCCATTAACATTTTCTAAACGTTTTTCTGACTAACATTGAAATGTTTTAGTTTCTTGTAGTGTGCATATCTAATATCGTTATTTCCGACAAAGAAAACTGAGGTGGTATATTAGGTCTTGCATTTAGTTTTTGTCATTATAATATCCATGTTTTGTAGTTGGCTGGGAAACTATGTTAATAAGGTTTTGTGGGTATGCCATCTGAAAATCCTCACGAGTCCCTACTCGTCCACTAGGGTAGCCTAGGGGTTTAAAGGGCTTGTTGCACATGCTAAGTGCAATCGTGATTCCTACGACAGTGAGTTAGGTTTATTGCTTTCCTAGAATAGTTTTACTTTTATTTTAGTCGTATTTTGATCGAGGGCGATCAAAAGCTAAGTATGGGGGAATTTGATAAGCGCATATATTCCTATATTTTTGTCCCCTAAAATTAGTCTTATAGTTGTCTTCTATGTGTTATTTTATAATATTTATTGACGTTTATTAATAAGTGACGTATTTATGTTCATATTATATTTTATTGAATAATTAGCTTATATAGTGTGTTATTTTATTATAGGTATTTTACAAGTTAAATTTGCTAAAGGAAGACAACAAGACTAAAAGAAAGAAGAGAAGAAAAGAAAAGAAGAAAAAAAATATAATAAAAGTGAGCCCAAGCTCACGTGAGTTTTGCAAAAGAAAGAATACAAAGGGGCCAACTCACTCCTTGACTCCTCCTTCCTCAACTGGGTATACATAGCAAACAAAAGAATAAGGAAAGTTGTTTCCACTTTCCGAATTCCACGCAAACACCAAAGAGGAGATATGATTTTAATCTCCTCAAGATTTCCAAGATACAGATTGGTTATCAGATTTTCAGTTATGAAAATCTATCTTTTTTTTTATTCTATCTTCTACACAACTCGATATAAATTCACCAGTTCTCGGAGATGAAAAACACGCACACATACAAGAGAGTTCGTGAGAGTGAAGAAAATAATCGGGTTCGTCCAAGATCGACAAGTTGATAGGAATTGAAGAAATATTGCTTTCGGAGGCGAATTGAGGGTAGCGGCTGCATCAATTCGGGTCTACAGTCATGAGTTTTCTCTCTCTTCTATTTTCAATTAGTTGTTGTGATTTAACTGGATTTTATCTGAATTTATTCATATTTTCAGTTTCTTATATTTCTATTATTTGAGTCTAATTGGTTAACGTTGAGTTGATTGAATTTAATTATTTAATTTAGTATTTATACAATTCATACTATTGTTGGTTGGTTATGAAATTTGATATCTTTACTTGTAATTGGACGCAATTAGTTGTTTAGATACTTAAATTGTGCTATATGACTATTCGGAGCTGCGTTTAATAATTGGATAGGGAGGACGACTTGAGATTAATAAGAGTGAGCGGCTCATCTTAATATTCTTGAGTGTATGAATAGTGCTAATAAAACAAGTTTATTAGGGTTGGATTTGTCTTAGCAAGATTCTAGATTTTTAGTAAGTAAGACAAGAATTGATCGCGGCGATAATTCACCAATCTAAGTGCTAAGTTAACTATTAAAGTGGTCTCAATTATAAAGGTTAAGAAGCTAAAGTATGTCTAAACATTCTATGATCGAATCGGGAATTAATAGAGTTTGTGTGTCGTCACTTGTAATTATTAGTCTAGTATTCGTTTTAGTTTTAATTAATCCAAGTATTTGGTTACAACCGAAACCCCCCTAATTGTATATATGTGAATAATGTAAATAGTGTAAATTCGTATATACTATATATTTTTGTCACTTAGTTGAATATTTGAGTTTAGGAATTATAATAATTTTCTCGTGGGATCGATCCTTTCTTACCCTTTTACTAGTTATACACATTTTTGAAGGTTTAGGTTAGGTTTTTAATTTTATACGGTAAACGACACGTATCATATATTTACTTTAATATTCCATTGGTAGTTTTTCTGATTTCCAACTTCCAATAGGGTAGCTAAGCTAGTTTGTAGGAGATGTGCTGTAATGGTTGTAATTTTTGTTTCTTCTATTTTATTGGCCTAGTTGGCGTAGCTATAGTTGTCCAAATCAGCTGATCTTTGGACACAATGTAAACAAATATGTTAGCTTTGTACTCCTTTTGAAATTAGATGATTTGAATCAAAGTTGAAACTTTTATGCTCAAAATACTCAGCTGTGTGCTAAGTGTTATTTCCGGTCAGTTTAGACCTTTATCAAATCTTTGCTTAATTCCTTCACTTAAACGTTGATTTAGTGATTGAATCACAAAGTAGACTCAAACTAGAAGCTTATTGTTATAGTTTGGTCTTTGATTGGTGGTAATTTGGTTGTGGAAAGTGGTGGTTGTTCAACTGGTTTGAACCGGTTTGATACAAAGCTCTTATGTTCTCTTTCTTTGTTCTTTCTTATTTTCGAATGCTCTTGAACTCTTAATCAATATGTATCACAAACTTTTTTATCTTTTAACTCTTTTATTAAGTAATAACATTTTATCCTTTCAAAAAAAAAGTAATAACAGTTTTTTAACCAAACTCCATTGAAATTGTTATATTCATCTCTGAATCCTTAAAACCTTTTTTTGAACAACTTATCATGTTATAACGTTCATTTTTCAATTTCATACTAGACAAAATATTACGAAAAGTTGATAGAATCAATTGTGAAATTTACGAACAATATATTTGATAATTATAACTGACTCGGATCATCTCCCGTGTAAATAGTGTGATATTATATTGAGGTTGATTTGACACATCTGAATGGTGTAATAATTACACTTAAGCCTTTGTGTTTGTTATATATAAATAGGAGTTTAATTGCAAGATTTCAAGTGTACCGAGTTGAATAAACTTAAAGTTAAAGCATCGTGCTTATTGTTGCAACTTAATTATAGTGTTAGAATTAATTGTGTGTTATCCAAGTGATTGGTGAGGATTTTCATCATCAATAATTAGTAGTCTAAGAATCCAAGTGATTGAGAATCCTTGTTCAAAACTAAGCCATTGGTAGTGCAAGAAAAACCCTTAGCAAATATCCTAAAATGTAGTGTTTTTCAAGCAAGAAATCCTTGGAATCACATAATTTACCTAAACAGAAAAAGTATATGTTGTAATTAAAAAGAAGCTAGTTATAACAAAAAAAAAAAGTAAACATGTAGATTTTGTAACAAAAAAAAAATTAAGTATTTAAGGTTGTCTTAAGAGACAATCTTCTTTTAATTTAAAATTAGCATTTTTGGCTCGGGCAATGCTCTGAACAGTTATAATTATCAAATATATTATTATTCATCAATTTCATAATTGATTTTATTGATTTTTCGTAATTTTATTCTAGTGCAAAATTGAAAAATGGATGCCATGACACGATAAGTTGTTTCAAAAGAAACTTCAAGAAATTCAAGATAAAAATAACAATGTCAATGTAATTAGGGTAAGAGAATGTTATTACCTTAATAAAAGTATTAGAGATCAAAAACCTTGTCTATGTCTTTATAGTTACATATAATTATAAGATTTTTTTTATTATGTTTTACTTTGAAACATTAAACATTGAGAAAAGGACGGCTGGTTAAACTCTCACATTTTATTTCAACGGTCATGTGTTTGATTCCTAGTAGCTACACCGCCTTTTAATATATTTGCATAGATTAGGCAACGTAACAAACACAATATTAAGAAGAGAACAAACCACCTTTCTGAATATAGGGACTAATTTAATCTATATAGTGACCAATTTAATTTATTCAGTATTCACATTCTTTAACCCATTTAATGGCTAGTAAAAACTATTTAGTGACTAGTTTAATCCATTTGATAAGACTGTCGGGTTATTATTTTTAAAATTGTTTGATGTAGACCAAGAGTAAAAGAATGAGAAAAGAAGAGACGACTAGGCTAGTACGAGATGTTTAAAGATAGTGTTGAGTTAGAGTGAGATGAAATGAGCTTTAATAGAATGTAGAATTGAGTTTAACCGGCCAAGTATTCGAATATTGTAAAAACATGCATTTTATACCATATGTTACATGAGAGCACTCCTTCAAACCCTCCCCCAAGTTCTTCCTAACCTTCTGCTAATCCTCTTCCACGTAGTATGTATTTTGGTTTCCTTTACTAGTTGTAGTTTCTACTTGTTTACTATCCACTGTTCATCTATTGATAATTGTCTGATCCTGATACTTCAAATTTGTAAGACTTGGTCGTAAAGAACCTTTCTTAGAAGATAGGCTTATATGGCTTTCCTACTTTGTCACAGAGACTTGAAGCTGATAGCATGCCCTATGTCCCCTCAATACTACCTTTAAGAAACATTCTTTAGTAACAAAAATCTTAGTTTTCACCCCAAAAAGGATTAACTATCAATCCTTATAATGCACTTCTTTCATGATTTAAAAATAATTCGCACATTAAGATCATGCCAGAGATTGGAATCATTTATCATATTTGATTTGATTAAAAGATCTAACTCCCCAATCAAGATATTAACAATCAATATGGAAGTATAAATGTGAAACAATAAAATTGCGAGGAAAGCAAAATGACAACAAATTCAACAACGAAAACCAAGTCAATGCATAAACATCTCAAGTTTCAGTATTGTCAATTAACCTTGGCTTTTTAGCATTCTCCAGCAAATGCTAAAAGTCTGAAAATTTGTCTTCATCATCCTTCAACATAAGAAGGTTCTCTAAACAAATATGCGCACTCTCTAATTCACGCAACCCACGGAGCTTAAATTTGGTAATCTTCCAATTTTCCAAATCCACAGAAGAAACATTACACCAGGGAAAGTTCACCAACAATTGCTTCCTGTTCTTTAAGAAAAATATAGGCCTCAATACCTCAAAATGAACAACTTTATCGATCTTAAACACCCGAGTCCAAGATTCAAGTACGCCATACTCTTTCATGATCCATACATCACAGTCATCAACATAGTTGACAGTAAGACACAAGCACTCGTCGACTACTCCTAAGTGAGTGTCCCTATGAGGACGGTCACCTACATTATTAGGCAGTGGCACCGAGCCAAAACTTTCATCACCTAGATTATAGCTAACTATTTGAAGAGGTATTGCATCATCGTCCTCAATGTACCAATGCACGATCCCTCCTAAATGAGCAGAATTTGTATTTCTGCAATGAAAGAAATACGGGACATCCTGAGCTCCACGTGTCCAGGAATCCGCTCTCAAACTATAAACCTTAACTTGACTCTTAAACGAACCCAGTTGATCGACAAGACGTAGAAGAATCATCACACATTTGTAGTCCTCAGACTTGGGATCGTATCCAAACCCGAGGTGGTAATATTTAACAAGTCCATTGTAGCCGTAGTAAAGAAATGGGGACTTTATGGGCATAGAGGGCAGGGTTTTGTGAGTTTGTGTTGTTGGATTATAAAAGATTATAGTGAAGGGATCAGTGCACTTAGAGATGCAAAGCAACCCACGACAAGATCCTTCAATATTAACACCAGTAGCAAGATCCTTAAAAGGGTATCCCAATTCAGTTGGGTTATTAAATGTGTCAAAATCACACAAGTGAAGGACAGAGGTCCTGGAAATTCTGAACACTATATAATTTGTGTCGCTGAAGATGTAGGTTGATGAAATAAGGATCATTGATAATTTGGTACCATAATTTACTCACCCTTTTAAACCGGAGAATGGATTTTGCAGGCAATCTCAGCAGAATATCAATTACAATATCTTTTGGAAAGGGTGACATGATGATGATGATGATGATGATTATATAATAACCTAAGTTGCAAAAATTGGAAAGGGATTTTGCTAAACTGAAACAGTCTAAAGGCTATCAACAAATATCAAAATTGGAGAGAATTCGAGCAAGAAAGGAGGGTTTGATATAAAGAAATTGTGCATAAATTAGAGTCTAATGTTCCACTTGTACAAGAAACGAGGGTTGGAATATAGGAATTGTGCATAAAAGCAGAGAAAAAAAGAGCTTACCCGAAAGTAGATAAATATGAGAAAAGCTGCAACATCAACTTCAAATTGACAAAGAGACTAAAGGAGATGAAACAGGAGGCGATTCATGTTTAGTTTCGGTTCAATTTATAATTGGGTTACATCATTACTCAGAAGTACTAGGTTAGGCCCCATGCTTTGCACGTTGCTAATTTCGAAATAAAAGTGATCTTAAAATCAAGGTTTTGACGGTTGATCATAGATTCATATCAAAAATCTTCCCTAGAATATTTATTATATGGTTTTTTCACCAAATATCACATACAAATTGGAAAATTCACTATATATCCCCAATGTTTCCTAACCGACATTAAATTTTCGTTTGCATTATTTACAACTTTGTCATTATTAACCTAATTAACCTTCCCTATACCCTAACCTCCTAACCCTGACGTCCTAAAAATTAACATAACCCCCCAACCCTAATGCCCTTAACCTAATTCATTATCCTTAATAAATGAAACTATATATCTCACGGCCAAAACGACATTTTTTGAAAAAACGGACGCCACCGACGGTCCTTTAAGGGCACGAATTTCGAGAAGCCCATCAAAACGAGTACCAATACGCGATGATATGAGCACGCTTTCCGTTGCGATCTTGAACTGTTGATTATTGCCGCCAAAACAACTTTTTTTTCAAAAAAAAAAAAACACGATTTCAGCCTTTCAATGGTCATAGGGCGTCCATTTGTTCAAAAAAATGTTGTTTGGCTGGTGAAATCGGTCGTTGAAGATCGCTTCGGGAAGCGTGCATAAAGTTCTGTTGTATTTGTACTTGTTTTGATGGGTTTTGCGAAATTGATGTCCTTAGAAGGTCGCAAGCGTCGTCCGTTTTTTCAAAAAAAATCGTTTTGCTGGTGAAATCGGTCGTTTAAGATCGTATTGGGAAGCTTGCTTAGAATAATGTCTTATTTGTTCTCATTTTAATGGGCTTCTCGAAATTCGTACCCTTAAAGGATCGCTGGTGTCCATTTTATCAAAAAATGTTGTTTTGGTGGTGACATATAGAGTTTCATTTATGAAAGTTAATTAGTTAGATTTAAGGGCATTAAGGTTGGGGTTAGGTTAATTAGGGATTAGGGTTAGGAAGTTGTAAATAATGCAAACGACAACTTAATGTCCGTTAAGAAAAAAAAAAGGTAATTGGTGCACATTTTTAAAAACTCAGGGGTATATGGTGAAAATCTGAAACAATGGGGGTATATGGTGAATTTTCCAATTTGTCAGGGTATTTGGTGAAAAAACCGTTTATTATATCCTTATTTGTAAGATATTAAAAGATCACATCTTGAAATTAGATAAGTTAAGCATATATGTAGATTCATCTTTTTAAGTTTTCACCTTTTTTTTATTTGGTAATTTACTGAGCCAAACTGGCTCAACCCTCATGAGCTAGGGGGTAAGAAGGGGATCCTAACTAATAGAGAAACTTTCTGAGATTGGAAGTTAGGGATTTATACCCAGAAACAAATATCCACACAAATACCCCAAATATGGAGATGATGAGAGTCGAACTCCCGACCATAAGGTTGGAAAGTGGGAGCTCCAACCATTCGGCTCCCACATCATGTAACATCCCAAATTTTTGTACCTATTTTATGAAATTTATTTTGTTATAATAAGATTTTATAAATATGAAATTCTAAAAAAATAAATTAAAATTATAATAAATCAGATTTTTTTTCTAGAAATTCGTTTTTTAAATAATACCATATTTTTACCCTATAAAAAAATAAAAAAATTTCGAAAGCTGGTTTGTTTTAGTAAATTAGATTTTCGTTCAAAAAGAAAAATGGAGAAAAAGAAAAAAATTCTGAAAATATAACTTGAGTTGGTTTTGGGAAAGGATTAGTTTTTTTTGAATATTATCTTTTAGTGAAAATTCTAGATTTACATGTATATATAGAAGTGAGTTCATATGAGAATGCATACTTACATGAGAAATGAGAATGATATTTACGTGCTATAACTCTTATGAATAAGTGATGTAACTCTAATGAAAAAGTGATGTAACTCCAAAAAAAAAGTATATTAGAAACAAAATTCAAAATTCAAAATTCAAACTTTTTTTTGCTCTAAATTTTTTTTAGGTGGGTATAGCTCTAATGAACAAGTGTTGTAAGTCTAATCCAATCGTGTAGTTGAGATTCATTCTCATTTCTCATGTAAGGAGCATTCTCTTGTGATCTTGTAATTTTCAAATAATTTAAATAAGATGAACGGTTCATAAAGACTATCACATCAAATAATGCATGTTAAATTTAATTCCAATTAAAAAGACATACAAAATGTCTCTTGGCATACTAAACCTGATATTTATTTAGGCTGGGAACATGATTAGTACTCCTAAGAGTAATGAAGAGCTTTCCATCTGTACACGCCATTAATATTAATAGTTTAACTCAAAAAATTTACACGTATAATTTAAGAGTTAAGGGGTACTTAATGGATAACCCATGTTTACCCACTTTACCCATTATGGGATAAAAAATCGGGGATATGAAATCAAAAATCAGACTTAAGATAATCAGATAATTTAATTAAATATTTATAAGATAAATGTGACACTTGGTTATCCCTTATAAAAAGGAATAACCGTTTTGAGAAATGTATTATAAATATATCATTAAGTAGTTAAATTTGATCACTGCTATAAAAATCCCTCGTTTTACACAAAGAATTGTTCATTCCAAAAAACAATGGCCAATCCTCAAGTTGATGCTATCTCTAACTTCCCTGGAGAATGTTGGAGGCATAGATTCAACCGAGAGATATAGAGGAAAAAGACTCTAGCGCCAAAATTATAGGAAACGACATAGATTTCCTAGCTGCTAATCTTTAACCCCTACTAGGCAAAACTGATCTACTCAATCTTATGGTAGTATGCAAGGCTTGGGGAGAAAATATTGTTAAACAGTTATTTCCTCCGAATTTAGCCTATATCTATCATAGATCAATCATTTGTGAGAGCAGCCTAGGGGTGTTTACAAGAAAGTATCGAGTGGTGCAGTTGAAAAAAACACCAGCTTTAGAAAGCTAATCCAATATAAGTGCACTTGTCGTTTGTGGCAAGAGCATATGATGGATAAGGGCTTCCCTATACCCCCAGATGAAGAAAACTCGGATGATGATGATGACCCAGATGTGGATGAGAATGAGGAGCCGCAAATCATCATTAGCTTTACGCATCTTAGGGCAACTTAGAGTATTAAGATAAATGTTGGACATTAGTTTATTCAGTCTATTAAGTCTAGTTTATCAACAATTTTGTTCAATGTTCGTAGTTTTTTTAAATACTATGTAACTTTTGTTGATAATCAATAAAGTACGCTTTTATTTCATGTTAAATCTTATTAATCTAAAGATAGATTTTTCCTAATACGTACCAAATTACGTATTTACATCATAATACTCAAGTATTAAACTTAAATGTTCAAAAAGTATGATGAATTGAAGAAGTAAAATATAGGCCCTAAGATCTATAACATGAAGTCATCATGAGATCTTCCAATAAATTGGCCAAGTTTTCTTATAAACTTCTCGAAAAATGATCCAAATACTTACAGATTAATCCTTTAAGTTATTATAAAAATGACCGCTATAGGAAACAAATCGGTTATGTAATTTAAAGATGTTTGTATTGAGAAGTTTTATTCATCATTGTTTTCCTATCTTACAAAGTTAAGAAAGTTTTTCCCACCGTTCTCTTCTCATCTTACAAAACTTAGAAAAGATGGAGTTTAATAATCATGATGATGAAGATTGTTTTAATCACCACCAAGCCTTGGATATTATCCAAGAGGATAAAGAGGCCTTCATAATAATGAAGACACAACAATGGGGGTGAGCAGATGGCTAGGATCATTGGGGATGATCCAATTGTGGAGCCAGAGGATCTAGGCGTTAGCAGAATCCAGCGCCACCAAAGTTGGCGCCAGCATGGATAGTCACCTATATTTGGCCAAATTGTTAGATAGTTCACAAGATGAACTACTATTAGTTTGCGAAAAATGGGGGAAGGAAGTCGCAAATGCCTTCAACTTTCCAAGGCCCCAAACTCTTAATTGGGCCTATGCCACAAGTTTAGTTCTCACATGTACCCAAACCTCAGTCAAGGTGGTAAAGGGTGGAACCAAACCAAGATGAAATAGACGGAAGGGCAATGTACTCCAAGTGCCTGTGTCAACTGTGGAGTCTATGGGCCTCAGAAGTTTTCTTCCCTTGGATGTACTTGGCCCTATTAGTTAAAAGATACATATGGGATACTTCATATTGCAGGATGATCTTCAAGGGAATATTTAATTACACTCATGGAGATGGCCATTACTTTGCTGTCATAAGATACACAGCAGGTTATGAAATCGAAAATGAAAACTACCATGCTATGGTAGGACTTGTTTGTAGGGAACATCTCCAAAGAATTCCTATTGGAGCATTCGATTAAATTGTAATATTTATCTACAAATAGAGAAATTTTCGTATTTATAAAATTACTTCTAAAAGAAATTAATAAAAGAACTATATTTTGTTGCGTTAAATGCAATAAGTTAACATGTGTCCTTTGATGGTTACTTTTTTCTATAAATATGTATGAAAAGGCCACATATACGAAGGTCAGGAAAAAACATTTGTGAACGTCATCAATGGATTTTACTCATCTATCAATGTTTCGTCCAATATCTCCAATATATAAACCTTATACTCCAAATGTTTAAATCATCATAAAGCATTGGATATTATGTCTGGAGATAAAGATGAATTCATAAAGGAAGAATCCATTAGATGGAGTGACACGATTATTAAGTGTTTTGGCAAAAAATCTATTATACAAAAAGATCTAAAACATGTAAGTAAGTCTAAGGCCTTTCAAATAGAGTCATATTTAGATTTAATGCAAGCATGGATATTTCCAAAACTTGACATAAATGATCAAGTTACTTCCTTATTGGTTTGCAAATCTTGGGGGTAAAGCCAACATGGAAGAAGTTTGGCAACCAGATATGCCTTGGAGATATCTAAAAAGGCTATTTGTTAAAGGCAATACAAAGAGTATAAAGATTTCGCGAGTGGCGCAGGGATCATCTTCAAGAGATATAGTACAATACATATGTACATGCCAAATATGGCATAATCTCATGGTCCCAGGTCTAGATCCCCATTGGATGTTGTGAAAATTATCCTTTAGGATCAGGCCCTAGACAAACTTTTCTAATAGATTTCACATTGGCTAGAAGAAAAAAAGGAAGGAATACATGATAGATTGTTCTTTTCCACTAAATTCAGTCATCGTAAAGAAAATAATTTGTCGATCATCGTAGAATTATGGAGGAAGCAACTTTTAGGATGCTTTTAAAACAAATTGGGTATGGCCATTGAGCATATCTCCCTGCTAATAATTTGTGAAATCTGAGCACATCACCTCACAAATCAGGGGGACAATTTGTTATTACCATTTGTATGTCATAGCTAGCATTTATTATGATTAATTGAATCAAGCCCCAAAGAGTTTAATGATCACGTAAATGTGTAGGCCCAATCATATAAAGAAGCACATGATAAATAGTCAACAGTTAGCAATCCATAAAAGAAAGCCCAGCACTTAAGAATAATCAAGAGATGGGAGTTAGGAATTGAAAGTCAAGTAACGCCAAAGACAAGGACGTGGCTGGTAGTTAACCGGATTATGGAAGCATGCTAGAATGTGGGCAATGGGACGTGGTTATCATGGCGGCAGGAGATAGCAATTATGATTTGAATCACAGATGATTCAAGTTATTTCCCTCCGAGGAAGCATAGAAGTTACGCTGAACTCGAAGTATAAATACAAGAAGGAAGAACAAAATAAGGCAACAAACGTGCAATGCACTTTCTCTAGTGTAGCTTTACCTAGATTAGCCAACCCCCTTCTAGGGTTATAGTTAGCCCTTATCCTAGAATTAGAGCATGTACTGAGTAACAAAGTTTTTTCATTCTCTAATTTTACTCAAAATCCATGGAGGTATTCATCTTCATGTTTGTCATTTAATTGTCCAGCCTGGTTTATATTTATGTATGATATAGAATCTTTCTAGAAGTTTGTGACATAAGTGGGAACATTCAGCTTTACCCTAGTGGAAAAATAAGGAAGGGTTGCGCTAAAAAAGGCCCTTAGAGCTGCGCTTTTTGATAGCAGCCCTTTCCATAGCAACCCTTCACTTTTTAAGTAGGACTACACTTTTCAAACACAGCCCTTCACAACGAAGGGCTGCGCTTTTAACAAAAAACGCAGCCCTTCATGCTTAAAAGGGTTGCGCTTTTTACCTAAAAGCGTAGCCCTTCTACAAGTGAAGGGCTGCATTTTTAGGTAAAAGTGCAGCCCTTCTAAGCCTGAAGGGTTGCGTTTTTAAAAAGCGCAACCCTTCTTAAGGTGAAGGGCTGTAGCCCTTTAGAGTAAAAGGGTTGCGCTTTTACCTAAAAACGCAGCCTTACATAACAGAAGGGTTGTGCTTTTTTTACAAGCGCAACCCTTTAAGGTTAGAAGGGCTGCGTTTGTTGAAAAAAGCGCAGCCCTTCTTGTTTTAATTTTTTTTTTTTTTTTGAAAATTAAATCTGCTTCCCACCCCAACCCTTCCCGCCCCCACACCCTGCCAGCCTGCCCTTCCCACCCCCTGCCCCACACCCAGCACACCCCCACACACTGCCCACCCCAGCCCTTCCAACCCCCACACCCTGCCCACCCCTGCACACCCCCCCGTCCACCCCTGCCAACCCCTGCCCACCCCCCAACCTACCCTTGCACACCCCTTACCCACCCTACATACCCCCTGCCACCCCCCTGCACACCCCAGGCCACCCCTGCACACCCCTGCACACCCCCTGCCCACCCCCCTGCCCACCCCTGCACACCCCTGCCCACACTGCGACACCCCAGCCACACCCCCTCTACCCAGCAGCCCCCACCACCCCACCCCCAACCACCCCACCCCACCCCCACCCAAAACCTCCCTTCGACACAAAAAAAACCCGATGAAATATGTAATAATATATATGACAAGTGGAGAAAGGTAATAATTACGGTTTTTTCACCAAATACCCCTGACAAAAAAATTTATTCACCAAATACCCCAACTTTTTTCAAAATTCACCAGATACCCCTAACTTTTAAAAAAATTCACCAGATACCCTTACTATTAACGGACGTTAGTGCTCCGTTAGATTATATTTACAAGTTTGCCATAAGTCAATTTAATTAGCCCTAAGTCAACCTAATTAGCCCTAATTAAGTCCTAATTAACCTAATTAACCTAATTAGTCTAATTAACCTAATTAATTTAATTAACCCCCAAACCCTTGACCCACCACCCAACCCAGCCCCACCCCCTCCCTCTCCCCTCCCCCTCCCCTCCCCCTCGCCGGCAACCCAACTCCCCCTCGCGCCAAGCTTTCTGGCAGCCCCCTCCCTCACTCTCGTCGCACCTCCCCTCCCTTTCCCTCCTTCCTTCGCGGTCTCTTTCCGGCAGCAGAACAACAGCGAAATCAACAGATCCTTCCTTCGCGGGGCCGGCGAGAGTGAGGGAGGGGGAGGGGAGGCGCTGACGAGAGCGAGGGAGGGGGAGGGGAGGCGAGGGCGACGAGAGTGAGGGAGGGGGACTGTCATCTCGTACTATGCTTGGAGATAACCAACCAAACATTGGCTCACTAGATGCAATCAATTCATTGTATAATAACCTGAGAAACCATATTGATTAAAAGAAAACTTACTTATTATGGAAGTTAGTTGAATTCAAAACTACTTAAGGCATATGTATATATTGTATTTAATTTATATACTAAAGTATTACCTCATGAATGTTTGTATCATGGAAACATTCAACTCTTCCCCACATAAGAATTCTTTAATATCAAGCTTAGAAATGAAGGTCGATGTATCCTCAAAGTAGTGGAATTGTTGGTGCGACAGATGAATCTCAATGATTGCTTCATCGTCTACATCGCTAGCGCACTCATGTAACCAAAAGCACGGAGAACTAAGGCCTTGCACCTTCTCTATCTCCATAATAAGTGGACACTTTGCCATAGAAACCTTTTCTTTCTCCACATTTAGTTCACCTTCATCACGTCGGCCTTCTCCGAAACCTAGTAATTAGTTAAATTAAAAGATATTACTGTCAATCATATATAGGAACTATAAAATAAAATAATATATATATGTGTATAGGAACTATAATCATTGTACCTCATCTGATAACCGCACCAATGCACGTAGAACATAACTGCCAAGGGCATCAGTCACTAAATGTAGACCAACTTTTGTATTCGGCAGCGGAAGAGGTAATTCTTCGAAACCAGGCACAGTCTCTGAAACGCTGACCACATAGTGAATATCAGCCACTGCCTGGTTGTACAATCGTACCCGGTCCCTAGGGGGTTGTACTTGGCCATAAGCAACAAGAATGAAACTAGCATGACCATCTCCTCGAGCTAATAGCTCACATGGTGTCTCTTCCTTTAAAAAAAAACTCTATTTATAGTTAGTCTATGAAACAACATATATATAGTAAGAATTTCATGCATTTAAGAACAATAGTTGTGATATTAAGTGATTACCGTGAACTCCGAAACTGGATCAGGCTGCGTAGGTGTAATAACACTGCCATCCTTGAAAGCACCAAAAGTCGGTAAGCCCATTTGCGCCAAAATGGCGTTGAAATTCTGTGTCATCTCCTCTCTGAGCTCCTCCCGAATTGCAGCTTTCATAGCCTCCACATCTATTGAAGCTGCCGAATTCATACTGGAGGCACTGGATTTTGACGTAGTAGTGTATTGATCACCATACACCTTTCTCACCCCGAGGCGGACACCTCCTACGCCCCTCACACGTCCATATTTGTCCCGTCCTAAAGTCTCGTGTAAGGCATCAACTTGTCTTTTAGGAGTGAACTCACCAGTTGCCTCCTTTTCCTTCAAGCCAATCTACATAAGGATAAGAGAGAAATGCTCGTGAGCGCACAAGTTATATTATCGTGGGATAAGAGAGAAATGCTCCTTTTCCTTATATAATCATATAATATGTACTTACAATGGCATTAGCTATCTATTGTGTTCCGGGATCAAGCAAGACTCTCTGTCCCTTTGCATCAACCCCATGCATCAAACACCACCAATCGAGCACTCTATTTGGTTGTCGAGGCTGTGCAACTGTTGTCGTAGAGTTAGTCCCCGTTGCGGTTGTCGACCCTATCGTGGGGTAATGGCTATACATCCACGTATCTCTCGCCTAACCGTACGACTTAGCACCCAGATGATGATAATACTTCCTAGCTTTTGCACTCGCGCTACTTTTCTCACGAGTTGCCTGAAACACACAATTATAAACAAAGGTTAGGTATGGTGTTATACAATAATACTGGATCTAAGAGTATGAAATCTTAGCTAGTAAAATCTTCTTACAACAGCTTCCGGGGTTTTTTTTTGTGCAATAAATGCTTGCCACTCCTCATGTTTGATATTCCTCCATATCTGATAGGTAACTTGGAGGGTGCCTCAGATGATGTGTCTGGTGTAGCCTCAGAACCGGTTTGTGTTTCTCCGTCCTAGATGTTCTTCTTCTTTGTACCCACTACTTTTCTCCGCTTAGTGATCCACCCCGACACTAACTTAGCCTTGAAATCTCTGAATCTCTGGGCAACCGCGGATAGAAACACATTCTTCTTGGGTTCATCATTTTCAATATTGAATTGATTCTACAAAAAACGCATTTCACAAATTAGTAAATATTAGACATATATTTAACTAAAGTGTTAAGATTCTAAACGTTATTGTACGTGAAGCTTACCATAGTATCTTCCTAAATCATCTTTTTCAAAGACTCGGGCACCTCTTTCCATGAGTGGAGAATGGAGAGCTTATGCATGCAAATCCCAATTTGCATGGTATACTTTTGACGCCATTTTCCACAAGGTTGCCCCAAATGATCGTACTCCAAAGTCATTAGGGTGGGTTTCCCTAGTGACTTTGTAGGTCCCCTTCCTTTTCTCTTTTTCGTCGCCAATGACTTCCTATCCCTTGGTGCATCTTTTTCTTCACGGCGAGCTCGAACCAATTTACCCCGCTCCTTTTGGTAATCGAAAGACTCATCCTCGGTAGTGTGTTCCGCACTCGTATCCGTATGCACCTCCGTAATGTCCCTGAAATTGTACAAATATACGCATTAATAAAAAAAAATTCACATTTAGGGAGGGAGGGTGCAGTGACGTAGGGAGGGGGGCTGTAAGGAGGGGGCAACAGTGGGGAGGGGGCAGGGTGGAGGGGTAGCAGTGGGGAGGAGGGCTGTGGGGAGGGGCCAGCAGTGGAGATGGGGCAGTGGGGAGGGGCAGGGGTGTGTGCAGCATAGGGGCAGTGGGGAGGGTGCAGGGGAGGGGCTGCAGTGGGGAGGGGAGCTGTGGGGAGGGGCAGCAATGGGAGGGTGCAGGGGTGGTGCAGCAGAGGGGGCAGTGGGGAGGGTGCAGGGGAGGGGCTGTAGTGGGGAGGGGGCAACAGTGGGGAGGGGCAGCAGTGGGGAGGGTGCAGCAGAGGGGGCAGTGGGGAGGGTGTAGGGGAGGGGCTGCAGTGGGAGGGGCAATAGTGGGGAGGGGCAGTGGGGAGGGTGCAGGGGAGGGGGGCTGTGGGAGGGGCAGCAGTGGGGGGGATGTGTAGAGGGGAGGGGAGTGTGCAGGGTGGTGTGGGAGGGGAGGGCAGGAGGGTGGTGGGGGCGGGGGGCTGTTGGGAGGGTGCAGGGCAGTGGGGTGGGGTGTGGGGAGGGGAGGGCAGCAGTGGGGAGAGGGGAGGCGCTGTTCAAAGCGTAAAAATAGGCCTAAAATCACATTTATGTTCCCGAAATACAACAAACAACAAATGCAAGCCTAAGAATCTACACAATAGTTACATTATACCACGTATAAGCATGTTCAAAGCAAATCTGGGGTTAAATGACTCGATAAGTACGATTTGGGAGCGAAAAGGCAAAAATAGGCCCGAAATGGCATTTTCGTTCCCGATATGCAACAAACAACAAATGAAAGCCTATAACTCTACACACTAGTTACATTATACCTCATATAAGCATGTTCAAAGAAAATTTGGGGTTAAATGACTCGATAAGTACGATTTGGGAGCGAAAAAGGCGAAAATAGGCCTAAATTGACCTTTTCATTCCCGATAGCAACAACAACAAATGAAAGCCTAAAATCTACACACTAGTTACATTATACTCATATAAGCATGTTCAAAGAAAATTTGGGTTAAGTGACTCATAAGTACATTTGAGAGCGAAAATACGAAAATAGGCCGAAATGGCCTTTTCGTTCCCGAAATGCAACCAACAAAAATCAAGCCTAAGAATCTAACAATAGTTACATTATACTCATATAATCATGTTCAAAGAAAATTTGGGTTAAATATCATAAGTACATTTGGGAGCGAAAAGGCCGAAAATAGGCCTAAATGGACCTTTTCGTTCCCGAATGCAACAACAACAAATTAAAGCCTAAAATCTACACATAGTTACATTATACTCATATAAGCATGTTCAAAAGAAATTTGGGTTAAATACTTCATAAGTACATTTGGGAGCGAAAAGGCCAAAATAGGCCCGAAATTGGCCATTTTCGTTCCCAAATGCAATCAACAAAATTGAAGCCTAAAATATAACAATAGTTACATTATACATCATATAATCATGTTCAAAGAAAAATTTGGGTTAAATACTTCATAAGTACATTTTGGGAGCGAAAAGGCCGAAAATAGGCCAAATGACCTTTTCGTTCCCAAAATGCAACCAACAAAAATGAAGCGCTCCAATATAAAATTGGAGAAATTACACAACCTGAGTTTATGTCTCATGATTTATTGAGCTTCCGCCTTTCTTAGGATCCTCAAGTACATGTATCCCTTCCGTGTGATCTACACCATATAATTCTCCGACATATTACATCATCTTCCACACAATTTCAGGATAGGTAAAGGGGGAGGTCCTCAAATGCATCATATTCTTCCTCATTATCAACATCACCAATACCGAGGATACTCCTTTTACCAGGTACAACAATTGACCACTTATGATCAGCAGGATCAGTTACAAAAAATACTTGCTTGACTTGTGATGCAATTACAAATGGCTCCTCAGTTTCACGTAGACGACTAAGGTCAACAAGAGTGAAACCGCAAGGATCATCTTTCTTACACAACGTTGATTATCACACCCACTGCAACACAAGAGGCAAATATTAAAAGTACAGTAGTCCAGCTCCCATATTTCTTGTATTCGCCCATAATAGTTGCTTTCAGCATGTACAGGCGACTTATCTTTCGAGCTTGCATATTGTGTAGACGACGCCACAAGTGAAACACCACTATTTTGTTGCGATCTTGACTTGAGATCTTGACGTTCAGTCCAAAAGTATACCCATTAATATCATAACCCTCATAAGAGCGTACAGCTTCACGAGGACCAAATGCTAACCACTTGACTGTTTCAGGAACACTTTCATCCAAATCATTGAGTACTCGTTTATGAAACCAATGCAATCAATGAAAGTCTTGTTATGCATTTGCGTCAATGCCCTCACTCCTTTTCCAGGATTGCTAACACGTAATTCCTCCATATGTTCACTTAAATAAGGATGGACATCTGGTACGTGATGCAATACAAATAAGTGAGCTTGTTTACGCTTTTCTACGGAAGGTGTGATCAATTTTGAACCAATTGTACCCTTGCCCTCAAGTCTGCCCTCGTGTCGGGATGTCGGAAGTCCAACAGGATCAACACTAGCAAAATACTCAGCCACAAAATTACTGATCTCTTCACCCACAATCCCTTGAATTATACTACCTTCTGGTTGTGCAGGATTCAAACTTTATCCTCAAAGTTCCCATATATCTCTCAAAAGGATAGCACCACCTCAAAAACACTGGACCACACAGCTTAATTTCTCGAACTAGATGGACAATGAGATGGACCATAATGTCAAAGAAGCGCGGGGGGAAATACATCTCAAATTTGCATAGAGTTTCAACTACTCTGCTTGCAAGGAATCGAGGGTCGACGGGTCTAGGACTTTGCTGCAAATTGAATGAAAAAATGAACACAGTTCTGTAATGGTGTGCCTCACATGCTTTGGAAGTATCCCACGAATTGCAATCGGTAAGAATACTTGCATCATGACATGACAATCGTGCGATTTCATACTCGATAACTTCAACTCACCATTTAAGGTAACAAAGCGCTTCATATTCGATGAGTAGCCAGTAGGGACCTTAATGCCATACAATGACTCGCAAAAAATCCGTTTCTCTGCACGACATCGTGTAGCAAGCTGGTGGCAAATAATTCTTTCCGAATCCTCCACCTCTTTTTACTTTTCTGAGTTTCATCATCAACCCTTTTCCCCTTTTTCTTCTTCTTCCGTCCCTTTTCTGAGCCCACAACTCTGGTCGAACCCCTTTTTCCAAGTAAAGTCGTGACGCCTTAACATCTTTTGTCTTGCCCGGAATATTCATAAGTGTCGCGTAATAGCTTCACAAACATTCTTCTCTATGTGCATGACATCCAAACAATGTCTGACCTTTAGATCTTTCCAATATGGGAGTTTCCAAAAAATGGACTGTTTTTTCCATAATCCTGTAGGTCTATCAACCTCACTAGCAGGTTTACCAAAGACTGTTTCAATGCCCTTCACCTGATTATAAACTTCAGTACCAGTTAATGGTCATGAGCAACTTCTTCTTCAACCGTCCCATCGAATGTTCTTCTTAAACCGATAGGGATGGTCGCGGCTGAGGAGCCTTCGTGTGCGCATATACACATGTTTGCAGCCCTTAAGGTGTGTAGATTTCATGTCATCTAAACAAATCGGGCAAGGTTGTTTTCCTTTAGTCTTATACCCAGATAAGTTCCCATAAGCTGGATAATCGTTCATAGTACAAAAAAGCATGGCACGCAGAGTGAACATCTCATTAGCATACGCATCAAATACTAACACTCCTTCGTTCCACATCTTCTGTAAATCTTCAACAAGCGGCTGAAGGTATACATCTATGTCATTTCCAGGTTGTTTGGGCCCCGATATAAGAAGCGACAACATCATGTACTTGCGTTTCATGCACAACCAAGGAGGCAAGTTTAAACCACTAAAACTACTGGCCATGTCTATGCTGCGAGCTGAGATTGCCAAAAGGGTTCATGCCATCCGTACATAATCCAAGCCTCAGATTCCTATCCTCATTACCAAATGACTTATGCACCCTGTCGATAGTTTTCCACTCAGGCGAATCAGCCGGATGCTTGAGCAGACCGTCTTTCTTCCTACGATCTGCATGCCACCTCAAATTCTTCGCATCTCCTTTATTGAGAACATGCGCTTAAATCTAGGTATTATGGGTAGATACCACAACACCTTGGCTGGTGGTCCTTCACTACCTCCAGCTCCTTCACGCTTGTACCTCGACAATCCACAAGTGGACACTCATGTAAATGCTCATACTCATTACGATAAAGCACACAATCGTTAGGACAAGCATGTATCCGCTCGTACTCTAAACCCAAAGGACACATCAACTTCTTCGCATAATAGTACGACTTTGGCAGTTCATTTCCATTAGGGATCATCTCGGCTAAAACTTCCAACAACGATGTGAAACTAAAGTCCGTCCAACCAGCGTTCGACTTAATGTTGAACAGTGTTACTATCACGGAAAGTTTGGTGTACTTTGTACAACCTAGATACAACGGTTTTTCAGCAGCCTAGGACATACACTAAAAAATACGAGGTCGTTTACACGACTGATCTTCAACCTCGTGTATCATCTCGTCTACCCATCCTATCATCATCTCCAAATTCATCATCCAAATTCTCATCCCCTAACTCATCATCATCCTTCTTTTTTCTTCACATACATCATTCTTTAACTCCAGAGCTTCCCATATACCTCCCCTGCTCACCATGCCAAACCATACTGGTATTGAGGCCTAAACCCACGGCGAAAGACATGCTCCCTAACCACATGTATACTACTAACCTTGCTCACATTTCTACAATCCAAACAAGGACAATAAAAGTCGACTGCTCCAGAGGATGTTTGATATTCTAATGCATTCTACAGAATTCCGAGACCCCATTCACAAACTCAATCGATTCACGACTACCATACATCCAAGTACGATCCATCTCATTCAAGAAGACCACCTCTAATAATTAAACACAACATTCATTATAATGCATCAATCATTATTAAAGTACTACAACTCACATATTCAAATCACACACGTATAACAAGCTAAGATAGTACATGTTCAATTGTATGCATGCAGTCAAAGGTCCTTATCACTCCAACCTAACCCATCCTTGGACGTCTAATCTCATATGAATATATGCCAACTTTTCAATTCTAAGGAAAATCCGGCAGCATTTCCCTACAGTTCTCCAAGTACACAATGTAGATAATTGCTTATCTACATATGTCCCAGAGAACAATGTAGAGAAACGATAAGCCAAGATTTTCCTCAGAATTGAAAAGAAGACACACATTCACCACCTAAGTGAGATCAAACGTCCAAGAACAGTCCCAAACCGGGGACTATTCAAGACTTACTCCTAATGAGTAAGTCTTGAACGGGTATCTAGGCATATGATGATGATTCAAACAACTTGTAGTATTTTCATATATAGCTAAATCACATTGCGTTTTCATACAATCTCATATCAAAAATATAATATACATTATAAATACATATATACATAATAAATATCATAACTTAATCAATTAATAATACAACTTTGTCTACATGTTAAACTAGTTATCCTCTTAACACCAACGACGAGCAAAAGAGAGAAGAGATATTGGACTTTATCTTGCCTTCCTTAGCCTCTTCTTCCTACAATTACAAAACCCACATTGCACATTAATCATTTAATTCAATTAAGAAAAACAAAAGTAACTTATAAACAAAATTAATTCATACCTAATTAACCACTCAAATGGTGGAGAAGATAAGAGAAGAGAAGAGAAGGGTAGTGGTGATGATGGAGGTCGCAGCTACACGTGGTGGGTGGCGCGCAAGGTGGTGGTGGAGCACTGTTGGTGTGGAAGGTGGTGGTGGAGCAGTCGAGTTAGGTCACGCAAACCCAGTCGAGTTGCTCGAATTGTGGTCGGCAGCAAGGGCAGTGGAGCAATGTCATCGTGGTCGTGGTGGTGGAGCAGTGGTGGTGGGCAGCAGTGGTGGTGGTGGTGCACTCGTCGCGCAAATTTCTTGCTCGTAATTCTCTAAGGGAGGGAAAGAGGAAAATAGAATTGCTCTTGGGATACTGTACATGCGCGCACTAATTCAATCCAAAAAAAATTTAACGAAGGGTTGCGCTTGTAAAAAAAAGCGCAGCCCTACATAACAGATGGGCTGCGCTTTTTTTTACAAGCGCAGCCCTACTAAGTCAGAAGGGCTGCGCTTTTTTTACAAGCGCAACCCTTCACTTAGTAGGGCTGCGCTTGTAGAAAAGCGCGGCCCTTCTGAATGTAAGAAGGGCTGCGCTTTTTCTACAAGCGTAGCCCTACTAAGTGAAGGGCTGCGCTTTTCTTCATAAAAGCAACCCTTCTGTTATGTAGGGCTGCACTTTTTAAAAAAACGCAGCCCTACAATAAAGAAGGGATGCGTTTTGAAGAAAGCGCATCTCTTCCTATGCAGCCCTTCCTTTTTTTTCCCCTTGTGTTAATTAATAGATTAATTATTGCTTTGATCATCTTATTTAATACCCATTGGTAGAATTTATTAGGCGTTATAGTTTAATTACTGTAGGCTATAACAAAGTACGTTAGCAAGGTTTTATCTAATTAAAACCGGTAACCCCCAGGGGCTAAGAATTCCATGACATTCAGTACCTAACTATTGGGTGTGCATTGACTTATTTGCAAAGTCATCCAACTGAATTTGCACCAACAGTAGGTGACTTTTAAAGTTGTTAAAAGTGGCCTATCAATTTGTCTACACAAGGTACGTACATACCTATGTGTTGTTTGATGTAGTATCATGATTTTAGGAAGGAAAGTTATGTAGTATCATTTATAGGAACTTTGTGAGTTCATATATCATTACTATTATGTTGGATATTACATGTTTTATGCTTGTGTGCGAACATGTTAAGTATGAAGATTTAACTATGAGAATGATATCGTGTTTGTCTGGAATATTGATGCAAGCAATGTTGACCGAGAACTTTATATATTAATTCACATAGGGGCATAAATATATTTATTAGGTGGATCATGATTGAATTATGTGTTCCCTTATATTATTATTTTCACTACTCTATGAGGACTGTGGGCCTTACTTGGTAAGTTAATATTTTATACCTTTGAAAGTTAAGTTGGTTGTTGGCTAGGTTCAACAAATAAGAAGGATTGGAATAAAGAAGGAATTAATCTTGGGTTGTAAGTTGTATGATCACTTATTAAATCCTAAGATAAAAGACATAAAATTGTGAATATTTGATTATATATTATCTGTGTTGCTTGTGTGCCATAATAAGTAATAATTGGTAAATCATGTAAAGTGAAACTTGGATAGTTATAAACATTAGACTAGTGCACGTCTGAAGTTGGAAAATCAGGAGTTGGGGTACATGGTGGTCGTGCCATGGTTTTTCTGGGAATCGGATTGATCATCATTCCTATTTTTATTTAAAAGGTTCCTCGATATCGTAGGTCATTATGGAATACGGTGTCGCGCCCATATTTCGTCTTCCTAGGTGAAGGTTGGTTTTTAGTTAAACAACTCGATCCAATGACTATTCCATGAAAGTTAAAAAAAGGTTGTTAAAGATTAGTTGAGTATAAGTTATCTGCAGTTTGTTAGATTGTTATGTTGTTATTCATCCCTTCTTAATGTTTATTAGTATCATGTTAGGAATGTTTATTTATTATTATGTAGTACTCAACTTTGCTGATTACGTGCTTTATTTGTATGTGTGTATCATGGCTTTGCCTTATTAATCCTGTGATGACCCACTCATAGTGAGCAATTTCTCTAGTGCATTAACATCTATAGGTGCGCAGACGATGCATCATGGGGTTTCGGAAATGGAGAGCTTGTGTAGCATATTGATATATTTATTGTTTTAGTAGATACATTTATATTTAAGTTTGGTTTGAAGTTAAAGATAACAATGTTGTTTGGTTTTAGCATTACTTTGTTATTTATTATATTTCAATTCTAAAGTTAATTATATGTTTTCCGCTGCAAAATTCTGAATAAGCCGATACGTTATCACACGGGCGATAATGCTTTGATGATTCTCTAAGTTTTATGTTTGAAAAGTATTTTTGGAAACGAGAGAATTATCGGGGTGTTACACTTACCTTCTAACCAAAACCCATCAATAAATTGCAAAATCACTAGAAAAAATCTATGCAAATTGAATGGAAAAAAGGTACATGTAAATTGCAAACAGTGGTGTCCCGTGGGTGGCCTAATACAATGGTGGTGCAAGAGCACAAGATAGGGAGGTGAGATGGACTGTACGAAGCGGGAATGAAAGTGGCTCAATGGCTAAGTATGAGAGGTGTTCAAATTGTGATCTAATCTAATCTTCTAAATTAAGTAGTAGGCAAAGCGAAAAAAATTTCAAACAACTTTTTTTGTAAAAAAATACTGAGTCACATGATCCACAATGATATTAACTACATCGACTACTAAACACACGGGTCATAAGCCATTTTTAAAGTATTTAATACATGATTATAAAACTTTAAATAATAAGATATTATTCATACGATGATTTAGGAAAAACATCATAAAATCTTAAATTTATGAAACAAAATTCGTTCAACTTCCACGAGCCTAATAGCAAATTAAAATTTACATTTATGTATATACTTATTTTTTATTCCTAACTTTTATATCATCTATTTGATAGATGAACCGATTAAATATTTTCACCCTTATTTTAGGAGAACATATAATCTTAAATTTATAAAACAAAAAACTACTCATGCAGCTGCACGGTTATTAAATTAAAATCATGTCTAAGTAAGCAGAGATCAGTGGGTGACCAAACATGATGCATCGGTAGTGCAAAAGGCAGAATAAGACTGCCATAAGTGGTTGGTGAAGTCGGCGTATGGCTGAGTGTTATTGGTGGTGCAAATTGATTTTCTCTAGAGACTCTATGGAAAGCAATAGACAGAGCAAATTCAATTTATAAAAAAAAAAAATTCCCGTGCAGTTTGCACTATACACAAGAGTTTACAGTTATTTTCGGAAGCAATGTCTGAAAAAAATTATTTATCCCAAGAATGACATTAACACCGTCTAAATGCACTAAAAGTCCAGTACAATCTTTGTCTCATGTAGGCCTTTATCTGATCCCCGAGAACTGATTTCAGACATGAACAATTTTATGTTGTCGTTTCCAGAGTTACGAACAAAAAAGTGTCTCAAGATGCTTGCGTTTGATAAAGAACACGGTTTACATACAAATACAACAAATGTAGTTTACAAGGAAGTGTTCGCAATCATATAAATTGATATAAAAATTTCATTTGTACTTGATATAAACTTGGGAGCAGTAGTAGTCAACTTGATTGATCGGATGAGTTTGTACTCTTCGTGATACTATTAAGTTACTAAGTTGGCAGTTTTTGGAAGAAAAAAAACGTATTGGGATCCTCAAATTTTGTTCATCAAATTTACCTCAAATTATATACTGTATGTATTTTGTACAAGATTGACCGGAGTTTTAGATTATTGTACTAAATTGGTCTCAGGTTCCTTTTTCTTTTGATGGGATGAAGGCGTATTTAATTCTTTCCATTTATTTTCTATTAGGGCCCATTTCTTGGACCAGCCCACCTATAAGAAAATTACTAAAATACCCCTACATCTAGGAAAGCCAATCCTCCACTAGCTGGAGCTGACTAAAATACCCTCATTTATTGGAGTCTCATCCTCTATAAATAGCGGTGTCTCATCTATCAAAAGGTAAGCAATTCTAGGCTGCAAAAACTAGAGCATCTCTCTCTACATTAATCACTTTCTCTCTCTACCTCAATCATTTACTGACTTGAGCGTCGAAGGGGTGATCCCGAGACCACCCCTGGGTTAACCTGACCATGTTTTACAGGATTCCGACGTACGGATAACATAGCTCAGGTGTACCTTCTTGGGGTCCACATCAAGTTTCTCAACCTACTACAATATCTTAATTTCGTGACAGAAACAGTTTGGCGCCGTCTGTAGGGACTATACAAAAGCTACTTCGCCATCACTCAACAAGATTTACCCCGTTGCTACTTAGCAAAACTCACCTCGTTATTACTCAGCAATGGCCCAAACCAAGAAGACACCCTCCTAAGCTAATCGTTCCGGGATAGCTCACCATACACCTAGGGTGTTATCCCTCTATCCCAATGATGATGATTCCTCCCCAATGGGGAATCCATCGGCATCGCGAAGTCAGTCATCCCGCAGTATCGGGTTAGATATAAGCAGTTGACCCTCCACCCATAACTGCAACATACATCACCTTGATTGCAGCTCATCTTCAACAGACTCTCCATCAAAGTCGGATGGGCATGGCTTCCAATCGTCACAAAGAGATCATTCGTCCCTCTTGAAATGCTCAGCCTAACTGGCTGGGACCTAAACAGAGGGAAGGATCACGTCAAACTTCAAAGGGAAACTTAGCCAAGCAAGCTACTCACGCCTCTTCAAGGTTCTACAGATTCATGTTATCACTCGGAATAATTTGTCTCGAAGAACATAACTTATGAAGACTGATCCGAATAAGGTGTATGGTTATGAAACGCAAAACGCCTCCAGAATAAACATTGATACCCTCAAGTTTATAGTATAGTTCAGCCAGAGGTGCCTCCTCATCAAAGGCACCAACTCATGAACGGTACCTACTTTTTCAAGGTACCCAGTCATCCTTGGGTGCTCACTCAACTGGGGCATCTACTCGGCCTTAGATGCCTACTTGACCAAGGAAAAATTCTTCTCAACCTCAAAGGCACACTATCAAAAGCCTTACGTTAAGGAAAATTAAGTAAATACCTCGAAGACTGTCGGGTCAACAAAGGCGAGCAAAAGGAGACTCAAGAGTTGAGAATTTCGTCATGGCACCTCCTCGGTCATGAACGGGGTGTCCCTCCAACATAGCCAAAAATGGCTAAGTATAATTTATTGACACACTCATGACGTTAAAAGTGACGCTCAAAGTCGCCCCTCTCCACCATATCCGAACCCCCTCGGCTAGGGCGTACCCCTCTCAGCCAACTTGGCTTGCGCGAGCTAACTCCATACAAGCACAACCCCCCCGCCCCCCCAACTTGGTCTAAAAGACCAACTCGGGTGAAGAAAATGAGTCTCAGATCAGGGCACCTAACTTGAAGCGTGGCATAATCCGGAGTCCACCCATCTCCTCCGGGAACTGGCAGGGCACCCTAGAACATGGATCTCTCTCGATTTTTGCTAGACAAATTCCTCGAGAAGGAATGATGCTGCCCTATCCCTTCATCCAGCGTGGGGCTAACCACTTGGACCTCCGTTGCTGGACAAATAAATATGCTCAAAGGAGGAAGGATGGGGCTAATAAGCCTCATGAGTCGAGAATTTGTCCATCAGCACCTCCTTAGTCATAACTGGAGCGTTTAACAATAGCCCATAAATGGCTAAGTATCGTTAATTGGTACCTACTCGATACCCAAGTAGCGTCATGAGACCTCCTCGGGAAACATGGGTGTAATCCCCTGTAAATTTATGGATTTTGTAAATATATTTTAGTATATATATATTTATATTTAAACATAAATTAGTTTAAAATGATCTATTTATTTAAAAATGTGACTATTCTGAAAGTCAAAGGAATTATTTTAAGGATTTAAGGAAGTTAGAATATTTTGTTAAGGCTTGCTTTGAAAAATATTTGAAATACTATTTGGATTTGAAAAAGAAGTTTAAAAGGGCTTAAGGAACCTAAATTTTAAATGGACTAGGAAAAGGACTTCTAGTGATTTTAAGAGTTTTAATCAGCAATCATATTCATCATTAAACTCTATTGAAACCCAATTGCATTTTCCTAAACCCAAAAGGGAAAAAAAAAATTAAAATACCTTAAACCCAAATTTTACCCACAGAAAAACTTTATTTCTCCTCCCTCACACACAAACAGGCGGACTCTTTCTCCTCTTCCACGTTACTTTTCTTTCTTCTCTTTCAAGAAACACTTTCTTCTTCACCAAGAAACACCACAACTCCACAATCACCACCACCACTCGAGTTGCTGTTGCTGTCGTCGTTGCCAGAGTGTGTCAGCGCCTCCCCTCTTTTGTTCTCTTTGTTGTGTTGCTTTAATTCTTTTCTTCCGCATCAAGTTTTGATTAAAGATTATGTTTTTATGTTTTGTTTTAGTACTAATTATGATTAGAAGCTTTAATTTACTTTTTTAACGATTAATATATGATTATATAAATTATGGATTGAAAGAATAAAAATTCATATTTGATTATTATAGTTAGATTAGGTTTTTAATTATTAAAGCATGGATTTTTAGGGTGTTAAAGATTGGAAAATCATAGTAGCATGTTATGAACTATGAAATTGATTTAACTTATGAATTTAAGCATGTTTAAGTATGTTCAAAGGGAGTTTTAATAATTTATAAGTTGCTGGAATTTTAGAAAGGTTGTTATTAATGGAGTTTTCTAGATTTTAATGACTAATATAGTAATATTATGCTAGGTAATATAAGTAATTGAGATTTTAATGATAAAAACAACTTTTAAATATTTTTAAAGGGGATTTAAAGTATTTTAAAGTTGCTGGAATTTATTTGGAGTATTGATTTTAAATTCTATTGGTTGTTTTAGGAGGAGACTATTGTCTAGGCGATTTTTAAAGTGTTAAAGGTGGCCTATCAATTTGTCTATACAAGGTACGTACATACATATGTGTTGTTTGATGTAGTATCATGATTTTAGAAAGGAAAAGTTATGTAGTGTCATTTATATGAAGTTCGTGAGTTCATATATGATTTCTATGATGATTGGGTTTTACCTGTTTTATGCATGTGTGCAAACATGTTAAGTATGAGATCTAATTATGAGATGAATATCATGTTTGTATGGAATATTGATGCAAGCATGTTGGTTGGGAACTTATATTAATTCACATGGGGTAAATTAATATATTTATTGAGTTGGATCATGATTGAATCATGAGTTCCCTTATTATTATTTTCACTACTCTATGAGGATTGTTGGCCTTATTTGGTTAGTCGATCAATAATTTATGCCTTTGAAAGGTCAGTTGGTTGTTGGCTAGGTTCAACAAATAAGAGGGAATTAATCTTAGGTTGTCAGTTGTTTGACCATTTATTTAATCCTAAGACAAAAAGGAATCAAGTTGTGAATGTTTGATTATATGTATATGTATTGCATGTGTCAGAACAAGTAAAAATTGGTAAATCATGTAAAGTGAAACTTGGATAGTAATTAAATTTAGATTGGTGCACGTCTTAAGTTGGACAATTAGGAGTTAGGGTACATGGTGAGCGTGCCATGGCTTTTTCTGGGAATTGGATTGATCAGCGTTCCTATTTTTATTCAAAGGTTCCTCGATATCGCAAGTCATTACAGAATACGGAGTCGCTTCCGTATTTCGTTCAGTGAAGGTTGGTTTTTAGTTAGACAACTCGGTCCAATAACTATTACATTACAGTAATAAAAAGATGGATAATATTTAGTTCAGTAAAAGTTATTTGCAGATTGTTAGATTGTTACGTTGTTATTTATCCCTAGTTATTATTAGTTATTAGTATCATGTTAGGAATGTTTAGTTATTATTATGTAGTACTCAGCTTTGCTGATTACGCGCTTTGTCTGTATGTGCTGATCATGGCTTTGCCTTACTGATCCTGTGATGATCCATTCTTGGTAAGCAAATTCTTTAGTGCATTCACATTACAGGTTTGCTGATGTTCCATCATGGGGATCTAGGAATAAAGAGTTTGTGTTGACTTAATTATTGTTCTAGTATATATATTTTATTTAAGTTTGGTTTAAAGTTAACATTGGTAGTGTTGTTTGGTTTTAAAGTACTTTGTTTATTTATTATATTCCAATTCTAAAGTTTAGTTATATGTTTTCCGCTGTAAAATTATGAATAAGCCGATACAATATCATACGGACGATAATGCTTTGATGATTCTCTAAGTTTTATATTGTAAAGATTTTGGAAAAGATTTAGTTTGAATTTTTTTTTTTATATTCTCGAAATTTGTTTTTCGGAACTTCATTTTGTTGAATTCGACGTTCTTATTCATTATTTTAATATCTTTAAGTTTTATTTATTGTATTGTGAGTATGAGTAGTATAGGAAGGGCATATAGGATAGAAAAATTATATGCCTGCATTAAATAGTTAGTTCAGCATGTTTATATTTTTCTTCCCTGCTAACTGTTTATATTTTCTTCCCAGATAACTGTTTATATTTTCTTCCCTGCTAACTGCTATATACTTATGACAATGTTGTTGGTGGTATTGTTGGAAATTGTTTTTAGGGAGAGTAGTAAATATGTCTATTGGATATGTATATTGAACATGTTTATATGTTGTAGATCCCTAACCATGTCTGCGAGGCAAAGTAATAAAGTAGTAATATACCAAAATCCTATTGTAATAAGTGATGATAAGGTGATGAACCGGTCAATAATAACTATACAAGCCTAGAATGGGGTATGCGTACTGTATTAAGATCAGGTGTGGCCAATGATGATGAGCTCATTGTAGAGTTCGACCGTGCTAGGGGTCATACCAAGTTAGATATTTAACCTGATGTCTTCATGTATGAAACTGATTCAGAGTCAGAGTATGATGAGCCTCAACCTACAAGAAGATCTAAAATACCAAAGAATACGCCGACTATTACACTGAGGACATAGATGAGTTTGAAGATGAGATCTTCACACCTGAACGGTACAAAGAATCTAGGACAAGAATGATAATGCTGCACCTTAGATCACTATTTATGTATTTTTATCAAAGAAAAATATAGTATAGTATAATAATGTTGGATAGTTGGCCGACAATGATTAGATTTGTTTTATAGTACTTTTGTTTTAGGAAAATATAATGTTAAAGTTACAATAATTATTTAATAATACCTTTTTGGAGGAATAAAAGTTGAATATTTATTTATTAGCGTGAGCAAGAATTTATTCTAGGCACGTTTTGGGAATTTTTTTATTATTTAAATTTTTATTATGTGATTAAATTCTTGTTTGTTTCCACGTAGAGCTGGCCACGGGTCGTGCTGGGCCTGAACGCGGGCCAGGCCCGCGGGCTTGAGTGTATTACGGGTCGGGCCAGGCCCGCGGCCCATTAATCTCGTGTCGTGCCGTACCGGGCTGAAAAAATGGGAAGCTTGTCCATGGCACGGCACGACCTACGTGCCTGGCGGGCCGGGGTCATGCTCACCGCGGGCCTGGTCCGAAAATCACAACTTTTATCAAAACAAAGTCCCAAACCTTATAGACTTTGGCCAATTTAAGTCCCAGCCCACGTGCCCAGCCACGGGCCAGCCCACAGGCCTGAACGGGCCAATTTCACGGGTTCGTGCCGGGCCCGGGCTGAATTCAAAATGCCTCAAACGTGCACGGCCCACGGCCCATGTTATGGACAGCGGGCCGGGCCGGGCCGGGCCGGGCTCGGGCTGCCCGCGGGCCAACCCGGCCCGTGGCCACCTCTATTTCTACGTGTGTGTTTTGATGTGAATATTTTCTCATGGATGATTATGTGGTTGCTAAAGATCATTTTATGTTGTACTTGGAACTGTTTGAGAAAGTGTTTATTGATGCGATCTTGTTTGATCAAATCAAATGGTGCCTTCTTAGATTGGCGTATAAGTTATATTGAAATCTAAAGTAGAGATACTTTTAGGTCACGGAGTAGGATGGCTAACAACAACGACTTAGTTGCTGCTATTCGCCTCTTGGCGGAAAAATTGACTCAGGAGAGAGTTGAGCGTCCTGATACTGCAGGAGACATGTTTAAAAGGTTAGCTAAGGTTAAGCCACCATACTATAAGGGGCAAGCTGATCCTACCTTGTTAGAAAACTAGATTAGGGAGTTTGAGAAAATCTTCAGGGCTATGAACTGTCCTGCGAATATGAGAGTGGGTCAAGCTGTGTTGTACCTTAAGGATGAGGCTGATTTATGGTGGAGAGAAAATGGAGCTAGAGTGAGTGATGTGGAAGGATTCAATTGGGATGCTTTTGTGATTGCCTTAAGAGGGAACTTTTACCATACGTTTATGAGGAAGCAGGAGGCCCATGAATTCATTAACCTTAGGATAGGTAATATGACCATCTCTGAGTATTATAGTAAATTTATAGCACTGTCGAGGTTTGCACTTGAGGTTGTAGCTAATTAAGAGTTCAAGGATCAGAGGTTTGAGCAAGGGTTGACTGATGAGATACAACTGGGTTAGGAGGTGAGACCGTTACATCCCTAGATATTGTGTATGGAGAGCCGCCCACATTTATGGACTCTAGTCGAGGCGGGCGGGATAAAATGAATGTTGTTGTAGGCGAGAAAAGGAAGGATTATAATATTGGGGGAAACCAGGGGAATTTCAAGAAAAACATAAATGGAAATGGGAATTCCCAAGGGAGGAACAACTAGGATAACCGCAATAAGGGTCGAGCTGAGAGAGTGTATCACTCCAAGAAGTGTAACAACAACCACCCTGGTAGAGACTATAAGGGAGACTCAGTGACTTGTAACTACTTCTTGAAGAAGGGCCATAGGGAGTTTGAGTGCTGTACTAAGCAAAGCAAGGATCATAAAGGCAACGAGACTGGTAACCAGGTTAGATCGGGGTTCAACTAGTCAGGAAACCAAGGTTCTAAGCATGTAGGGCCACAGAGAAATCAAGGGAACTGTAGAAAGCCTGCTAGTGAGAACCTCAACTAGAATATGACTTGAGGTAAATTGTACTAGATAAGTCGCAATGAAGCTGAAAGATCTGTCGACGTAGTTTCGGGTAATTTTTCTATTAACTCCGTCCTTGTTGAAACATTGTTTGATTCGGGGGCGACTTATTCTTTTGTGTCGTCATTTGTCCGAAAGAGCCTGGGGTTAGTAGATTATGAATAAGGTTGACTTGTCTATCAGTATACCTATTGGGGAGATCATAAGGTGTACCAAATTGTTTGAAATTTTGCCTCTGAAGATAGGGGACTGTGTATTCCCATCTGATTTATTAGAATTCAATTTGGGAAACCTAGATGTTATTCTTGGGATGAACTGGTTAAGTCTTTACAAGGCTAACATAGACTGTGAGGTTCAGAAGGTAGTATTGAGAAACCCTTTGTGAAAATTGATCTCCTATAGACGTTTTGGAAAGCCTAAGAACTCTGGGGCTATCTCTGCGATGCAAGTGAGGAAGTTGATGAAAAGGCGGTGAATTATTTTTTTGTAGTTTGCAGGATGTGAGTAAGGAAGTTAGAGTGAATATTTTGAGGATGTTCCAATTGTGAATGAGTTTATGGATGTATTTTTGAGTGAGATTTCAGGTATGCCACCTGCGAGAGCTCTTGAGTTCACCATAGACTTAGTTCCTGGAACTCCACCTATATCTAAGTCACCGTATAGAATGGCACCACATTAGATGAGTGACCTGAAGATGCAATTGCAAGAATTACTGGATAAGGGTTATATTAGGCCTAGTACATCACCTTGGGGAGCTCTTGTGTCATTTGTGAAGAAAAAGGATGAAAGTATGAGTATTGTTTATAGGGAACTGAACAATGTAACCATCAAGAACAAGTATCCTTTGCCTGGAATAGATGACCTATTCGATTAGTTAATGAAGCGAGTGTGTTCTTGAAGATTGATTTGCGTTTGGGGTATCACCAATTGAGGGTAGCTGATAAGGATGTACCTAAGAGTTCCTTTAGAACGCGTTATGGTCACTATGAGTTCACGGTAATGCCATTTGGGCTAACCAATGCTCTTGCTATATTTATGGACTTGATGAATAGGATTTTCCATGAGTTTCTGGATAAGTTCGTGGTGGTTTTCATTGATAACATACTGATATATTCGAGGAACGAGTAGAGCATGATGAGCACTTGAGGATTATTTTGAAGACGCTTAGGAAGAATCAATTATATGCCAAGTTCTCTAAGTGTTAGTTCCGTTTGGAGAAATTAGCGTTTTTTGCTCACTATGTGTAAGGAAGGAGTCTTGTAGATCCTGCTAAGATTCAAGTTGTGAGTGAGTGGCCAAGTCCAAAGAATGTGTCAGACATTAGAAGTTTCCTAGGTCTAGCTGGCTATTATAGGAGATCTGTGAGAGATTTCTCGAAGATAGCGAGGCCCATGACCAACTTGATGAAGAAAGAGTCAAAATTCGAGTGGAGTGAAAAGTGTGAAGAAGCCTTTCAGATTTTAAAGGAACGTTTAACCTCTGCACCAGTTTTGACCCTGCCTGATGGGAATGAGGGATTTGAGGTGTATAGTGATGCTTCGAAGAATGGTTTGGGATGTGTATTACAACAAAATGGGAAGGTAATTGCGTATATGTTGCCTCAGTTGAAACCTTATGATGATAATCACCCTACGCACGATCTAGAGTTAGCTGCCATAGTGTTTGCATTGAAAATTTGGAGACATTACCTCAATGGGGCAACTTGTAACATATTTACCGACCATAAGAGCTTGAAGTACATTTTCACCCAAAAAGACCTGAATATGAGGCAAAGGAGATGGTTGGAGTTGATTAAGGATTATGACCTAAACATCCAGTATCATGAGGGGAAAGCGAATGTAGTTGTCGATGCCTTGAGTAGAAAGTCAAGTCATAGCGTGAGTGTCTTGATAGTCCCTAAGGAGTTGTGTCGAGATATGCAAAGGCTGAGCCTAGAAATTTAAATCCTAGGGAATGTAAGGCAAGACTTAGCGTTTAATCTTTGGGGTTGTCAGCTTTCGACGAGATCAAAAAGGGTCAAGTTGGGGACGAGCACCTAGATAATATTAAGGAGAAAATGAAGCTGGGTAAGGAAGTCGACTGTAAGATCCATGATGATGGAAGTTTGAGATTTAAAGGAAGGTGGTGTGTACCACAAAAATGTAATGACCTTCAGAGACGTCTTATAAATGAGGGGCATAACACTCCATATTTTGTGCAGCCAATGGATCCTAATGCCTTCCTGAGTATCCCATATTCCCGTTCCCCACACCTCCTGCTTGACCATACGCAGGATTAGGGTTAGGATTGAAAGGTTGATTTATATAACCTTCCATAGGGATCTCCTGGCGTTGCATAAAATTAGGATTGGCTGCTCCTTGTGCCATTTGTGGTGGGAATGTATGTCCATTTGTGAGCATCCCCTGCTGATAAGCACTAGTTGCTTGCGCAAATGGAGCTTGGGGCTGACCATACCCCGGAATATTCCCATAATGAGGCATACCAGCCATGGTTGGTTATGAGGTATATAAGCATAGGGTGAAGAAAGAATTCCAATCATATTTGGTTGGTTAAGAAGCACATATGCATGTGGTGAGCTATTATTGTCTGCAACAAAAGTACCTTGCCTCTGTCCTCCTTGTGATGGTCCAGATTGGTGTGTGTTGTCACCAACTTGTCCACTGCCCATGAAAAACGAAGGTTGATGATGTCCTGACGCCTGGTGTCAGCCTGGCTCAACTCCCGCTGCCATTATTATATCACTTCTCCTAAGGTTTCCATGATTACCCTCTCCAAGGCTCAAGGGTATTGCCCTTGTTTGGTGCTCATGGGAGGAAGTTTGTGGATCATTTGAGATCAGTAGATCTCTAGTTTTAGGATGGAGATATGTACCCTTGGAGGTAAGCCTATTGGAGGAATATATGGCACTATGTCACAACTTCCCCTTGCTTTATTAAGCAGGACCTCTTATAAGGCCTTAACTAATTTCTCGTTTAACTAGTAGTATTTTTTGATTAGTGGTTCTAAGCGAGTAACAACTTCAGTGGCGAGAGACTTAGACATTGTCACAAAAGTTGCATTCATAGTATCGTTGATATCTACGAGTATTCTATCAATATGCCTAGAGTTAATTTCTTTATTCTCCTCATTTATCCTTTGGAGGATGTATATGAAGACTCTGCGCAGACTCATGGGCTAGAAATCTGTAGTTAGAATGAAATTGTTGTCTCTGACTCTCTCTGGCTTCTAACACTAAATGCTTTACTATCTCTGTGAACTTTCCATACATTTGATGTATAAGTCCACGACTATCTAGTACTACCAGGAGATGAGCCTTCTCTTTGTGGGGTCTCTTAACTTGACTCTTCATGACCATGGTGAATTGGTTCACCATTGTTAGCTGATAAGAGGTTTTTAGTGTGTCGTTAAGGCACTAATAACCGCTTTCCAAACAATATTTATAGTCCTAACAAGCAATTACTAAGGGAATAGTAAGGGCAAGTCAAGGGTCGATCCACAGGGAAACAGGGATTGGTTAAAGTCTATCAAGTCTAGACTACCTAATTGAAGGTATTTGGGGGTTTGAAAGAGTTTTGGTATCATTAAGTCTACTAATACACGAACAAGCAAATAACACGAGTTTATATATCAGATAAAAGACACTAGAGTTAAGGTTACTAGTATGAATAAGAACGATGATGATGTTAATGCGATTGTAAGCAACAAAGACGATTATGCAAGGTTTAGTTCTCCTCTAAAATACTCGAGTCCTCTCTCGAATGGTCCTCAAGAGTAATCACTTAATCAATCAACTAAATCCTCTCTCGAATGGTCTTTAGTTAATTGATTAAGAGATTCAATAAGTTTGGAAAACCCCTAATGAAGGATCCCCTTAATTTCCATCCAATATCTTGGTATAGAAATTAAGTTGATTCTTGGGGATGATAAAAGAGTTCAAAATCCGTTTAAGAACATTTGAAATCAAAATACCAAAGTATAAATGTGATCAATATCTATCCTAAGGTCTCAAAACACCAAGATCAATGCATAACCTTCTCCATACATCACAATCACATCAACATCATATTTAAAACCCTAATTCATACTTTCACCCTAACCCTAGATTATGAAACTACTCACTAATCATGGATTAAAGCAATTAAACAATAATCTATGACTAATCTAAGGCTAAACATGATTAATAATGATTAAACTAATGTAAATCGCAATTATGAACTAAGAGAATAAGATCGATCTAAATAATCAAAAGCAAAACAAAACAAAGAATGAAATAAAAACTAAACTTTGAATTGAATTGAATGAAAAGTACCTTGAATGTCAATCGAATCACAAACTATGATCACTAATCTAAATTATCAATGGAAACTAAAGTGTTTTCTCTCTAATACAAAACCCTAAAATATTGTGTGAAAAAATAGAATAAAGCGTCAGTCTTCGAAATAAAACAAAAACTCATTTAATGAGGCCACGAGCTCAATTTTTCGGAAACGACTGGTGCGGGCGCACCAAGAGTCGGGCGCACCAAACAGAGGTGCGGGCGCACCAAAACAGGTGCGGGCGCACCTCACCCTTCGCCTCAAACTGGACAGTTCAACTTAAAACAGCATAACTTCTTCGTTTTATATCCAAATCAAGCTTATGACCAGTCGTTGGAAAGATATCGAAACGAGCTTTCACCTCCAACTGGAATTACCTTCATCCGATTTGTGTTTGAAAGTTATGTCCATTTGAATTTTCCGTTCAAGATTTCATTGTGCAATGTGCTCCTTTGTGCGAGCGGACATGGGGAATGGTGCAAGCGCACCATTTATCAATGTGTGCTTTGTTTTCATTGCTACCTTTTCCAACTTTACAAATCGTAGCCATCTTAGTAGTTTCACCTATATCAAGAACATGGAAAACAAGGTGAAAGCAAATGTACTAGAAATTCGGTCAAAAATGACTAAAAATCTAGCAAAATATCACTATGATCAAGTATGATCAAGTGAATGAAATAGAAGGGGAAAGGGAGAATAAAGAGGGAAGAAAGGGAGAAAGAGGATCAAAATGAGCTAAAAGGAGTCCATAAAGTACGTTTGAAACACACTTATCAAACTCCCCCAAGCTTAGCGTTTTGCTTGTCCTCAAGTAAACCAAGAGTGAGAATGAAGGAAAGAAGAAAAAAAGAGAATATAAAAAAAGGGAAACATGCAACAAACTAACCTATATGCTCTAAATGCAAGGTTACAAACATGACATGCAAGCTAAATGAGTTCATAGCAAGATTTAGGAGACCAACCAAACACAAGAGGGATGATGATTAGGAAGCACAAGAGTGACTCTAAGGCTCAATCCACCGATCAACCGAGTCTTTTTGAAAGAAGGCTTTCCAAGAGTGATTTCTCACTCTTCTCCACTTCCAAGACCCAAGTTTGACTCCTCCCTAGGGATGCTCAACCATAATTGCTCGCCTCTACCACATTTTGATGACCCTTATCATGACTTGCACAAAATCTCGCCCCCACTACTAAATCGACCAAGTCCAATCTAGAAGTCAAAAGGGACTTTGTTAAGGTTGTAACGGGGCTAGGTTAAGGGTGTGGATGATAGTTTAGGAATGTGGTGCAAAAAGGGTAAGTGGAGTACAAACTAGGGGTAAATACTCCCCCAAGCTAGTCCTAACACCAATCTCAATTCAAGAACTCACACATAACCTTGATTTCCACTTTGACTCTTTCACCTTTTGAACTCTTTCACTTTTTGAATATTTTTCATTTTTCTCATCAAATTGCTCTTTCTTTCTTTTCTTTCAATAGAAATTCAAATGAAACACTAAGAGCTTTCTTTCTTTCTTTCTTTCTTTTATTTCTTTTGAAATTTTTGTTAGCTTTTGCAAATACTTGCATATTAACTAACTTTCAACCAAGACTCAATATCAAAACAACTCAACTCAACACAAACTAGACATGCACTCCACTTTGGGGAAAGTTTGGCCATGACTTATTATGAGGGTTAAGCAAAAATAGGATAGAAAGGCTCAAATGGGTTGAGAAGCGGATAATTATGCCGGTATACAAGCTTTTGTAGCCTATTTCTAGCAAAAAGAAACGCCCTAAATCATTCTTCTAAAGGCTCTCTTATGCAATCTTGGGGAGCTAAAATGCAAGTCACAAGTTAGGCGATCAATGGTGAGGGTTGGGAATGAGTCTTACGAGGTTCTTGGCCCTCCTTCGGGATTCGTCGCACAAGGGGCAAGGCAATCCATTCATCCAACTCGCCTAATTTCAAAGAGACTCTACCAAAAGTTATCTTCTCAAGAGTCACTTAAAGTCACAACAGGGCTTCCAAAACCATCAAGTCTAATGTAGGGAAGGTCTTCCAATCAAGTTATGAACACTTTTAGCCACAAATCATGCATGCAACCAAGCTATCCTAAATGCAGGAAAAAAAAAATTTTTGTTTTTGTTTTTTTTTTTATGCAAACCTAACATGCAAAAGCACAAAAAAGAACCTAAATGCAAAAGGGAGAAAAAAATGTTGAGATGGAGAGAACACATGCTAACTAACTCCCCCAAGCTTAATACAAACTCCGTCCTCGGAGTGTACAAGCAAAGAGAAAGTAAGGGATGAGGTAACGGCAGAAAAAACAAGCAAAAATCCTAACCAAGTAAGATAAGGAGAAGGGTCTCAACATACCTGGCAAAAAGAGCTCTTTTAGGATAATTAGCTAGACCTTATCACTAAATAATTTGACAAAGATCTCAATAGTTTGTCATAAGCATTAGCACACATTTCACAATGGATCAAATAGGTATGATATAGATAAAGAGCATGCACAAATTTCAATGCGTCTATATGCTTACCAAGTAATGAGTGCCGGAAATAATGAAATTTCCAAGAGAATCCTGGAAAGTATGAAGAACAAACATTAAGATTCAAATAAAAAGAAGAAAACAATGAGTTCTCCTTTTGATGATCCTTGCAAATTTTAAGCTCGGTCTATCCTCGATGACTTTTATTTGGGTCTTGTGAAGGTTTAAAGAGGTCAAAGGCTCTTCCAATGGTGAAGCTTTGAGGCAGGGGAATACGATGGGAAAGGAAGGAACTAAGTCGATTTTCCTTGAAAAAGGAATATGAAGAGAACGAGTAGAAACAAAAGTCTCATCAACTACTTTTTCAACATCATTAGACTTTATAGTGTAAGCTTTCTCAACAAATGATTCCTCTACTCTGGGATTCTCATCCATATCCCACTCATCATCTTCATTAGTTATGGTCATACAAGAGTGATTTTGATTATTGATAATTTGACCCAATGTTTCAATTGATATTTTGCTAGATTCGACAAGTTGTCCATCATAGAATCACATCTCTTTAACAATGCCATATTTTCTTCAAGTGAATTAAGAATTTCAGAATAAACATGGCGTTCACAGCTAGAGACATCTTCTAAATTTGAGAAAGTGGTATTTCCATGGTCCCACTCATAAGTATCTCTAGACAACCACCCAAAGAAACTCCATGCTTCATCAAAGTGTTGGGATCGAAATTCACCATTAAACATAGACTCCACAATTTCTCTTGTATGCATATTCAAACCATCATATATCACCTCACACATCTCCCAAATCTCAAGTCTATACTTAGTTAGAAGAGTGTTCTCAAATCTCTGATAATAATTCCAAAATGGTTCATCCTCATATTAAGGAAAAAAGAAGTTCGTCATTTTTTTGAAATTCTCTTTAAAAAAAAAAATTTTTTTAAAAAAAAATTATGTGCAAAACCCTAGACTCATATAAACAGCACTTACCACATAAAATAAAGACAAGAAAAAAAAACCTATAAAGAAAAGTAAAAAAAAAAAATTCAATTAAGCAATTTCAAACTTAAGAAAACTTCAATCAATAGCATATTTCCCCGGCAACGGCGCCATCTTGATAAGAGGTTTTTAGTGTGTCGTTAAGGCACTAATAACCGCTTTCCAAACAATACTTATAGTCCTAACAAGCAATTACTAAGGGAATAGTAAGGGCAAGTCAAGGGTCGATCCACAGGGAAACAGGGATTGGTTAAAGTCTATCAAGTCTAGACTACCTAATTGAAGGGTATTTGGGGGTTTGAAAGAGTTTTGGTATCGATTAAGTCTAACTAATAGCACGAACAAGCAAATAACACGAGTTTATATATCAGATAAAAGACACTAGAGTTAAGGTTACTAGTATGAATAAGAACGGATGATGATTGTTAGTGCGATTGTGAAGCAATAAAGACGATTATGCAAGGTTCAGTTCGCCTCTAAAATACTCGAGTCCTCTCTGGAATGGTCCTCAAGAGTAATCGCTTAATCTATCAACTAAATCCTCTCTCGAATGGTCTTTAGTTAATTGATTAAGAGATTCAATAAGTTCGGAAAACCCCTAATGAAGGATCCCCTTAATTTGCTCCGTTGTGTGACAAGCATAACTTCTTCGTTTTATATCCAAATCAAGCTTATGACCAGTCGTTGGAAACATATCAAAATGAGATTTCACCTCCAACTGGAATCACCTTCATTCGCTTTGTGGTTTGAAAGTTATGTCCATTTGAAGTTCTCCGTTCAAGATTTCATTGTGCAATGTGCTCCGTTGTGTGAGCGGACATGGGGAATGGTGGAAGCGCACCATTTATCAATGTGTGCTTTGTTTTCATTGCTACCTTTTTCAACTTTACAAACCGTAGCCATCTTAGTACTTTCACCTATATCAAGAACATGGCAAAACAAGGTGAAAGCAATTGTACTAGAAATTCGGTCAAAAATGACTAAAAATCTAGCAAAATATCACTATGATCAAGTATGATCAAGTGAATGAAATAAAGGGGAAAGGGAGAATAAAGAGGGAAGAAAGAGGAGAAAGAGGATCAAAATGAGCTAAAAGGAGTCTATAAAGTACGTTTGAAACACACTTATCATTACCTTGTATGATAGTCTCTAAAGGGATTGAAGAACTAGTTTCCATGTTTTGGAAACCTAATTCCCCTGAGCAACTTCTTTATTCTTTCTAGAACGTGTTTTCGGCATTTTTAATGAAACGGTAATAACTATTGTTTTTTACCGTTGAATTGTAAAAAGTATGAAGAAGAAATTTCACAATTTGATTATGAATCTTCTCCTCCCACTATGGTCGCCAAAAAACTTGTTGGTGCAAAATCAATTTGTTGACCGTGCAAACAAGTCAATGCACATCCAATAGTTTGATACTGAATGCCATTGGAGGCTTAGTCCTTGGGGGTTACCGGTTTTAATTAGATAAAACCTTGCTAACGTAGTTCATCGCAATTTAATTAATGATTAAACCACAATGCCTATTAAATTCAGGCGAGATGTAATAAATAGAGCAAGCAATAATTAATCTTTTAATTAAGGTAAAACATTCTCATACATACCACAAACTTTAAGAATGATTTTACAACACATAAGAGCATAAGTCAGGCTGGACAACTAAAAGGAAAGCACGAAGGTTGTTACCTCCATGGTTTTGTGCTTCAATCGGAGAATTAAGAACTTGGCGCTAGAACATGTAAGTCTAAGGGACTAAACTATAACCTAGAAGGGGGTTGCGTAGACTAAGGCTAGGCTACGCTAAGAAGAGAGTATATGCAAGTTCTTGTGTGTTGTTTGTTCGTTGTCCTCTTGTTGATGATTCTTCCTCTATTTATAGAAGAACGTTTTATGTAACTTCCATGTCTTCTTGGAGGGAAAACATTTCAATCATCTTTGATTCGAATCTCAACCATCTTCTGGCGCTGAATAATTGTAGCCTTGCACGTTCTTCCTTAGTGGATCTGTCTCATGATTGTTCTTAAACACCTGTACTTTTGCTATTGTTGACTTTCATCTCCTGATGGTCTTGACGGCCTTCTTCTGTTGGCTTCGTCCAATGGACTTTATGCTCTAGTTGGGTCTTCATATTAAGGCAAAACTAAACCTTTTGAGGTCTAACACAATTTACCATAATAAATGCTATCTTACATTTAAAAATGATGATAAGTGGTAAAAGTTTCGTAGATGGTAGGTATTTCGTATGTTAGTTATACACACCTTGTCTTTGGGTATATTTAACTTTCACCCGACAATCTCCACAGCGCCAGTCATCACCTATCTTTCTCTTGCACTTATCTCAAGATAAGTATTTTTAGTGTCCTTCAGTATTGACAGTAGCGGATCATAGAAGGGACGGGTGGGGGCTTCGCCCCCCATAACCATATAAGATAAATTAAGTAAATTGTACTTCATGTCACAAAACAAATTGTGGCATAGTGGCAGTGGTAGTGAAGCAAGGTGTAAAAGGAAGTTTGAGCGCTTAAGCTAAGGTTGCAAGCTCGAACCTTGCATCAACACATTTGGAATTTTTTGTTTTTCTTCATTTTAAATGCTTCACTTTTTTCTTTTTTTCTTTTCCTTCTTTCTTTTTTACTGCTTTCTTTTTCCGCTTTATCATTGGCTTATATCAATTTGCCTAATTTAGAAAAAAAAAAAATTCTGTTACTATCTTTTATTCTTCTTCTCTTAAAAACTTTCTTTTTTATTTAACTATGATAGTACTTCTTATTTCCTGAAACTCATTCCTAACAATCAAAAAATATAAGTTTTATCTCTTTTTTTGTGACTTAGAAAAGCAATTTGGTAATTTATTTAGTTTTTTTTACTGGAGTAATTTATTTAGTTGCTAATGAACTATACCTTCAAATCCGCCTCCTCTTTCCTTTTTTTACTCTCTTCTCTATCCTCTCTCACAAAACCCTAATTTTCAAATTAGGGGATACCACCACCCTTTTGGGCGGTGGTAAGCCCATATTTTCCTTTTGTTACTAGTTTTTTTATGTTTGTATTTTTAATAAACTTCAGTCTCTCTCTAATGGAGAGTTTTTCTACCCATATATTGGGTTATATCTACCCATGTATTGGATTTTATCTCTCTCCATGTGAGAATTTGAAGATTTTGTTTTTGGGTTTTTATGTAATTCAAGATGTTGATTTGTTGATCGAAATTTGTGCGGAGTTGGAATAGATGCCAAGACTTCGCTTACAATCACTTGAATTGAATCCATTTCTACTCCAAAATTACAAAAGATCGACAAACCCCCTTGCAGAAGGCTGCATCAGACAGCGATGTGAAAGACGAGGGTGTTTAGAATTGTTAGATCTACTCAATGATCGTGGTTTTGTCATGTTAGAATTGTATTTATTTCATTTTAATATGTATTTTTTTAGTTTCTACGTCTATTGTAGATGTCGTATGACTTCGACTCAATGAATTAATGTTGATTTCAAAAAAAAAAACTATACCTTCAATTTCTTGAACATTTCATAATGGTCAAACAAATAAATGGAAACAATTTCTTAAAAATTGCACCTTTGAGATTTTCATTTATTACATTAGCTACATGCTCTTTGTAGCCATTAATAAAAGTATATTTATATTTTGGTATGTATTAGTGTTTTTATTCATCATTCAAAATTTTACACTAAAATTTTTAATTTATCAACTCGATTCTTGTATGTTAAATAGTTAGTCAAGATCCGCCACCGTATAATCTCTATAGTGATTTGTTATATTATTCTAGTTTGAGCTCAACTATTGATTAATTAATATGAAAAATTGAAAAATATAGCTACCTTGAACTTTATCAAGAGAATGTATATAAAAAATAATCTAAAGAAAATGTCAAACTGACCCTAAAAAATTACACCATAACAACTTAGAACTGAAAGTCGATCGAGAACGTAAAGTTGTAAACTCTTATCAAATGCTGCCATGGAATTACAAGAGCAAATGCTTCTAACTTTTTTTTTTCAATTTTTTTCTTTTTTTTTTCATTATTAAGATAGAATAGAAGGGAATTTGCAAGAGGTGCACTCTCTTCATCGGGTAAAAGGCATTTATTGTTTGTCTATCTCTGCCTATTTTATTAGTAATAGATAGAATTAGAATTTGATCAATTACAAAATGAGAATTCTGGTTTATTTGATGGTGTAATAGTGATTCCATTATATAAAAGGTCAAGAGATCAAAACCTCTTGCATTATTTTTTTTTGTTTGAAAATAAAAGAGGAACGTCATGTAGGAGTCTACACTGCGCCATGTCAATATCAGCATGTGGAGTTCCAATCCCCTCCCACACATTTTAATAATATACTTGTATATGAGCCCGGGTGTTCCTCCCGGTTGGTATTGTTGTTTGAACTTAATATGCATTTTTTTCCATTTTTATTAAAATATATTAAGGAAAACTCAATATTTAAAAGGTACAAGTATAATAATATGGACACTTAAAACATGATTAAAAGTTGGTTGAGATGGTAATTGTGTCGTGTATAATAGCAAGAGGTCATGGGTTCAAATCTTGTCGCAAGCTAATTTTACTTTTGTTAATTGACATGACTTATGTACACATTAGACAACTATAGTGGAGTAACAGAGGTGCCACCTGGCGTGTATACATTGTCACGGACGCCTTTTAATATATTTGCATAGATATACGAGTGTGTCTTATGTGTAACATATTACACCATAACTTATTGTGTAACAATAATTCGCACATGTCAACTTAATTTATACCATTATTACTCATTTGTGTCATTATTATTGGCGCATTTCATATTATTTTGAAGTTGTCTCATGTTAATTTTTATAAAATTGTATCATGTCATTATTACTAAGTTGAATGACATTCCTCAACGAACTTCCTACTAAGTTGAATGACATTCCTCAACGAACTTCCATCATTTGGAGCTGGGTGATGCCATTTTCTCGTATTTTGTTATTATTTGTCAACTCTTTATGTACCATATCATTGCTACTCATTTCTGTGTCATTTTTACTCATTTTTATGTCATTTTTTTAGCAAATTTGTATCATTTTCCCTTACTTTATTTTTTTTTTCAACTCTTTATATATGATATCATTATTAGTCTTTTTTTTTTGCAATTCAAAATTTTTATTAGAACCGGAAAAGAGAGAATACAAACACCAAAGACACCAGTCAAGGGGATAAAAAGCGTCAGTTTCTCTTACAATCCCCACCTTCTACGAAGAGTTGGAAAGAACATTATTACTCATTTGTATGTCATTATTATTACCCATTTTTATGGTATTATTACTCATTTTTAAGTCATTTTTCGGCAAACTTGTATCATTTTTTCCTATTTTATTATTATTTGTCAACTCCTTATGTACCATATCGTTATTACTCATTTCTGTGTCATTTTTACTCATTTTCATGTCATTTTCCAGCAAACTTGTATCCTTTTCTCTATTTTATTATTTTTTGTCAACTTCTTGTGTACCATATCATTATTACTCCTTTTTGTGTCATTCTAACTCATTTTTATGTCAATTTTTAGCAAACTTGTATTATTTTTCCTTATTTTATTATTATTTGTCTACTCCTTATGCACTATATCATCATCACTCATTTCGGTGTCATTTTTACTCATTTTTATGACATTTTTCGCAAACTTGTGTCATTTTTCCTATGTTATTATTATTTGTCGACTCCTTATTTACCATATCATTATTACTCCTTTTGTAATATTTTTACTCATTTTAATATCATTTTCTTCAAACTTATATAGTTTTCCCTTATATTATTACTAGTTGTCAACTCCTTATATAGCATATCATTTTTACTCATTTCACTGTCATTTTTACTCATTTTTGTGTCATTTTTATTCATTTTTGTGTCATTTTTCAGCGAAGATGTATCATTTCCCTATTTATATTAATATTTATCAACTATTCATGTACTATATCAATATTACTCATTTTTATGTCATTTTCTAGCAAACTTGTATCATTTTCTCCAATTTTATTGTTATATGTCAACTCCTTATGTACCATATCATTAATCATATCCCCTATTTTATTATTATATTTAAGGATGGCAATGGATCTTGTGCTTGGTCGGGATAGTCGATCCATAACTTTTTTTTAGGATCTGGATCCCAAAAATTTAAACTCGTTGGATCCGGGTCAGATATGGTTCCTGTGGTTTGAATGCGGATCTGGATTCGGTTTTGAGCCCAAGACCGAGACCCGAATCCGTAGATCTATTTTTTTTTAAAAGACTAGTTTTAATATTTAAATTTTAAAGTTAAATCAATTAAAGTCTTCAAAGTTTCAGTTCCTAATTTTACCCCCACCTAAGGGTGTGAACTAGACGACCAATGATTAAACTTGGGTAGGCTCGGCTCGGCTTTGAGCTAGAGAATATCGGTTCGGCTTGAGCTCGAAAAAACGACTCGGCTCGAGCCCAAGAAATTTGAATACAAGCTCGGCTTGGCTCGAGTATCAACTTGAGATCAAGATTGTCGAATAGAAGCTCGGCTCGACTCGAGCCACTCCATATACCTTGAGTTAGGTCCTTCTAGTAGTTTTTTTATATTGAACAAAAAATATATGTTTTCTTCTCCCACAAATGTGGTACTTTATGATTTAGCCTTTAACATTATAAAACGAAGGTATATATTTTGTATTATGTCCAATTAGGGAACTCATAAAACACATTCTCTGTGTTTTATCTTAATTGTTACACTTTGACATTTATTTTACACTATTCACAAATAGCACTTTGACCCTCATTTGTGATTTATACGTGAATAAAAACATCGTTATGTGGGATCCTGTTAGATTCGTCTTAGTATGTATTTTATTAATATGTGCTTTTTATAATTTTTAAAAATACAAACTAGAGATATATATTGTCAAAGTTTTGCATTGGCATGCGTTAAAAGTGTAAGTGTAACAATTAAAATGAAACAGAGAGAGTATTATGTTCCTTTCTAAAGAACATAGGCTTAATCTTTTGTGTTCCTAACCAATATGGAGATCAAACCATAAATATGATGTGGGTAGTAACATTTTATAAAGAAAAAAAGGCTATTTTTTACCTTATAAGTCGATGTGGGGCACTTAAAATTTTACATAAATCTTATGTAAAGAATTTTCGCGCCTGTTCACGAGCTTTTGAGCCGAGACAAGACTAGATCAGACTTGACTCGTTAGGATATCGAGCCGAACTTGAGCTCGACTCGAGCCATCTCGAGATGAACTTTGATCGATTTTTGACCGACCGAGCTCGAGTAGTTCACGAGCAAGCTTGGCTCGTTAACATCCCCAACCCCTTAGTCACTGTGTCTCCTCTTTTCTCTCTCTCGTTACCCCCGCACCTTCCTACCACCAGTTCGCCACTGTACCATCTCTCTATCCTCTTGCCAGCCCGTCACTTCCCTTCTCTCTTCTCCTACTAAAAACCGCTACGACCACGACCTTCGCCCCTTTGTCCGACCTCTTCACGAACTCCAAATTAGAAATCATTATTTGATGGATTTGCAATAGACTATATTTGTTGAACAGGTCACTGAAGATCTGAAGAATAAGAAGTTGCCCCATCAAAGTAATCACTCCAAATTGAAAGCTTGGAGAACTTAATTGGTTGATAACAACCCTCGACTGGTTTTGTTTCTGTTTTTTCTCTAATCCAATTCTTTCTTCTCTAGCTCCATTAATTGGATATAAATGGGTATTTAAAAGTAATGTTATTTGGTGAGTTGCGTTGGTATATTTGGACAAATTAAGGGTGCGTTCTCTTCAACTTAAAAAATTAAGTTTTACGTCCAATAAGTTCAGATATGTTATCAGTAAACACCACCGCACAGAAAAAAATCCTCTCCTAAAACCTTCGTTTTGGCGCACGTTAAGGTGAGCTCTTAACCTGCACCTCCGGTGGTATGGGCCGGAAAAAGAAGAACTCCGGGCAGGCGAGTAGCTCGTCGACTCCGGGAACTTCGGAGAAGGTTGATAATGTACCAAATACAAAAGTTTTAGAAGATACAGAGGAGGAAATCAATGAAACAGTAACTCATGAGATGCAACCAGAAGTAATGGAGAAATCTCTTGTAGATGATGCTCAGCAACGATGGAAAACCTTTACATCTCAGGCTCGTATCTCTGAAAAAGGTATGGGATTAAAATTTGTAGCTCTGATGGTTGTGAATGGAGATTTTATTGCTAAACTTGATAAGCATGATGTTGATACTCAAACGAAAAACTGGGAAGATGCATTAGTGGTATATGTTGTTGGTCAAAACCCTACCCTCACTTCTGTTACTCAGTATGTGAATGTTTATTGGCATTTAAAATATGAACCTGCAATTTTCAAACATGAAGAAGGTTTCTTCATTGTTAAGTTAAATGGTAAGGAAGACAGAGATAGAATATTACTCACTGGACCACATTTGTTTTATGGAAAGGCTATGATAGTGAAGAAATGGTGTGCTACTTTTAATTTTCATGAGGAAATATTGAAGGTGGTGCCAGTTTGGGTGAAATTTCCTAATCTTCCTTTAAGCTGCTGGGGAGGGGACTCTCTTAGTAGCATAGGAAGTATTAAAGGAGTTCCTCTCTTTGCTGATGAATGTACTAGCAAAGGTCTGCGAATCTCTTTTGCAAGAGTCTTGGTGGAGATTGATGTAACTCAAAAACTTCAGGAGGAAGTGAGAGTAGAGGATCCTAATGGAAAATGCTTTTGTCAGAAGGTTGTTTATGAATGCCTTCCCCCTTTTTGCAAGAAATGCAGTAAGGTTGGTCACAATTGTGAGGCTTACACTGAAAATAGAGCAAAGGCTAAGGTCACTCAGAAATGGGTGCCTAAGAAAGTTAATGCTCCAATCAGTAGCAATGTGGAGGTTTCTAATCCTATAGAGGCTCATTTACAACCAATTTTAGAAAATGGGGCATCAGCTGTGGTTATTACTCCAGTGGCTACTCCTGTGAATGTGGCTACCCCTGTGAATGTGGCTGCTACAAAAGAGGATGAAGGAGCATGGAAGGTTGTCACAAGGAAAACAAAGGATAAAGGCAAAGGGATACAGAGTGGAGTGCAGCTTCAATTTGGCTCAGGCTTACCTGGGGGTGCTAGGGGACCAAACCCCTATTTATCCTAATGATATGCACTAGTTGGAATGTAAGGGGCATGAATGACCCCTTTAAACTGAAGGAAATTAAGAACTACCTTCAGCTCAATAAAGTAACTCTTTGTGCTTTACTTGAAACAAGAGTTAGGTCTCATAATCAGTGCAAGATTCAGAAGAAATTTGGGGACAAGTGGAAATGGCTGTGTAACTATGAGTTTACTAATAGAGGGAGAATTTGGATTGGCTGGGTGAAAACTGACACTAGGGTGAATTTATTAAGCACCTCTGAGCAATTTATGTGTGTGGAGGTGCAGAATAATCAAGGAGAGTGTCTTTTTCATTTTGTTGCTATATATGGATTACATACAATTGAAGATAGGAGAAGCTTGTGGACTGATTTGGGTGAATATGTTAGTAGTATTCAGTGTCCTTGCATTTTAATAGGGGATTATAATGCTGTCTATCATGTTGTTGATAGGTTGCAAGGAAATGATATTACCCATGCTGAAACAGTGGATTTTAGTAATTTCTTGATTGACAACTGCTTGTCCGAAGCTCCTTCTAGTGGATTATTCTACTCCTGGAGCAATAAAGGTCAAGGTGCTGCCAGAATCTCTAGCAGAATTGATAAAGCCATTGTTAATGTGGCTTGGATGCAAAAATATGGAAGTATTGTTGTGAGATATCTTAATGCTGGAGTTTCAGATCACTCCCCCCTGTTGTTCTCTCTTGCTGATACTCATTATTCAGGATGTGGTAGACCATTCAGATTTCTTAATCATCTGGTGGAGCAACGTGGATTTGGAGATATGATTAAACAAGCATGGTGTTCTGTCCATTGTACTGGGAGGCAGAAGAATCTATGGGACAGACTTCATAAAGCAAAAGAAGCAATTAAACTTTTTCATGCTAAGAGCTACTCACATGCTCACTGCATGGTTGATAGATACAGGAGTCAATTAGAGTTAATTTAGAGTAGTCTAGACCTGGCTTATGATGAAGAGATGCAAGAAAGAGAGAGAGACACTTTAGAATCCTTAAGGAAGTGGTCTCTTATTGATATGAGTGTGCTTAGACAAAAAGCTAGAATTAGTTGGTTACTCAAGGAGATGCTAATTCTAAATTATATTTCACTACCATCAAAGTGAGAAATGCCAAGAATAAAATCACAATGCTTCACAGCTCATAGGGGGAGGTTCTCACTGATCATACTAGAATTGAAGAAGAGATCAAGGCTTTTTATATGAAGCTTCTGGGTTCAAGTTCAGAAGCTATAGAAGCTATTGATATTGATATGGTTATAAAGGGTCCTAGATTAACCCAGCTGGCTTGTAATCTTCTCATACAACCAGTTTCATATCAAGAGATTAATGAAGCTTTGCTATCAATTGATGATTCTAAAGCCCCAGGCCTTGATGGGTTTAATGCTGTGTTTTTCAAGAAGACTTGGGATATCATTAAACCTGAAGTTTATGCAGGAGTGATGGAATTCTTTGAATGTAAAAAGATGCATACTCCAATTAACATTACTGCTGTTACCTTGATTCCAAAGGTTGAAAACCCCACCCAGGTCAAGGAATATAGACCTATTGCTTGTTGTACCATGGTCTATAAAATTATTTCAAAAATCCTAACAAAAAGGCTGTAGCAGGTGATTTCTGAGGTGGTGAGTAGCTCTCAGTCTGGTTTTATTTTATTCCTGGTAGACAGATTAGTGAGAACATACTTCTAGCAACTGAGCTAATCAGGGGGTATAATAGAAGATATATGTCTCCTAGATGTGTCATTAAAGTTGACATAAGGAAGGCTTATGACTCTGTAGAGTGGGTGTTTCTTGAAAGCATGTTGAAGGAATTGGGGTTTCCTAGTCAGTTCATTCAATGGATTATGCAATGTGTGCAAACTGTTTCATATTCTATATTACTGAATGGTAGTCCCACTAAACCTTTCCCTGCTAAGAAAGGCCTCAGGCAGGGGGATCCTCTATCCCCTTTCCTTTTTGCAATCAGTATGGAGTATTTAAGTAGATGCCTGGGCAATATGGATTCAAAATTCAAGTATCATCCCAAATGTAAGAAAATTCAGCTAACTCATCTTATGTTTGCTAATGATTTACTTATGTTTGCAAGGGCAGATCAGGACTCAGTGATGGAGTTGGGTAAAGCTTTTCATAAATTTTCAAGAGCTTCAGGTCTTGAAGCCAATAATGATAAAAGATGTATCTATGTTACTGGAATCAGTCATGATTCAGCTTCACATCTTGCAAATCTAATGAACATGCCTATTGGGGAGCTCCCCTTTAGATATCTTGGTGTTCCTTTGGCTGCAAAGAAATTAAGTTTCACTCAATGCAAGCCCTTGATTGATAGAATCACTGACAGAGCTCAGGGTTGGATGGCTCACTTCCTGACTTATGCAGGCAGATTACAACTCATTAAAGCTATCCTAGGGAGTATGCAAAATTTTTGGGCTCAAATTTTTTCTCTTCCTAAGAAGCTCATTAGGACTGTTGAGTCCATTTGCAGAAGATTCTTATGGACTGGGTCTACTAATCAGTCAAGTAAAGCTCCTGTTGCCTGGGATTCTCTTCAAATGCCTAAGGCTGCTGGTGGATGGAATATCATAGACATGAAAGTCTGGAATAAGGCAGCTCTTCTTAAGTTGCTTTGGGCTTTGGCTTTTAAACAAGACAAGTTGTGGGTCAGATGGGTCAATGCCTATTATATTAAGAGAAGTACACTGATGGAAGTGAGTTTAAGTAACAATATTTCTTGGATGTTAAAAAAGATTGTTGCTTCAAGAAGTTTGCTAGAAGATGTTGGAGGATGGGATGCCATAAGTACTCAACAGAAGTTTAGCATTAAAAAGACTTACAAGCTGCTCAGAGGTAACTTTGTGAAGGTGGATTGGAGAAGACTGTGCCGCAACAACAACTCAACTCCAAAAAGCAAATTCATTCTTTGGTTAGCAATGTTGGACAGATTAGCTACTGCAAATAGAGTGTCCCTTTGGAATCCTAACATCAGTCCTGTTTGCAAAATCTGTGAGCAAGAGGTGGAAGACAGGCAGCATCTATTTTTCTCCTGTGAGTACAGTAAAGAAGTCTGGAGACAGGTTCTTCAGTATATACAGAAGCAGCCTTTAGCTGATGCAAATTTGGAGCTGGAATGTGTGATGAAAAAAGCTCGAAGTAAGAAAAATCAGGATAAAGTATATGTCATGCTTTATACTGAGAGCCTTTATGTTATTTGGCTTCAAAGAAATAACAAAGTCTTTAAGAATACTTTGTTGGCTAGTAAGCTCCTTGTTAAAGAGATTATCTTTAGAGTTTCTTGTAGATGTAGTGAGCTTGAAAGGCATTTATTAATCTCTTAAGCTTAGCTTTTGTTGTAGAGTGCTAAAGGCTTGTTTCCTCACTCTGATTTGTACTCCCTTTTTTTGGTAGTCAATAAAAATTTTGAATTGCCAAAAAAAAAAAAAGTTCAGATATGTTCAGATAAGTTCCAATCATGTCCAATCAGGGCAATAAGTTCCAGTCAGGTCTAATAAGGTCCAATAAGTTCCAATCAGGTACGATAAGTTCCGATCAGGTCTAATAAGGTCCAATAAGTTCTAATCAGGTGCAATAAGTTTCAATCAGGTCTAATCAGGTCCAATAAGGTCCAAATAGTCAATGTTCAATAAACATTTGTATTACTGTCCATTATTTTATTTTCATATCAGTATTAGCTGATTATGTTATTATTAGAATTTTTCCCCTCAAAAAAATGTTATTATTAGAATTTTAATTAAAGTACCACAATGATTATATAGTATTATACTTGTATTATTATCTATTATTTTATTAAATATTTGTATTATTGGCTGTATACACAAAATTTCGAGTCGAAATAAATAAGACGAGAAACAAAGTAACAAAGAAATTATATTTCAATAAATGTATTGAGTACAATCTCTGTAAACAGTTTATAATGAAAAATAAATTAAGTCCTCTGATTCTGTTTCGTAGCTTGAGAGTGACACGTGTTGGTGTCGACGTGGAGTTGAATGTAGACTGACCTGTTGTCAACGTCAACCTGAGTTTGAGTGTGGGATGACGTTTTGTCGACGTCAACCTGAGTTTGAGTTTTGTTTGGGTATATTCGAATGAGGGCTGACAAAGCTTGAATCTCAGTCGAATATGTTGAGTGTATCTGAATAGTCGGCACAAGTTTGATGTGCTTGTTGACTAATTGCAGAGAGAATTCTAAGAGAATTTGATGAGCTCTTGAGAATAATGATTTTTCTCCTCCCCTCAACTGAGAGATGTGCGGTCTATTTATAGGGAATGAAGATCCCTTCATGGACTTGGTAATTTATGGGTTTGGGCCCGTTTATGACTTGGAAGCCGTTTTACCTTTGTCATTTGACCATCTTATTCAGACTAGGAATCTGGGCTAACCCAATACTTTATAACCCAAATTATATTTGTTTAATTTAATTTGGATATGTAATTTGAGTGAGCTAAATTAATTAAATTGGGCTAATCATATTTATTTTAGCTCAATAATAATCAATTTATTTTAATGTAAAACACTAATAAATTTTTAGTGTCTACAAATTGCCCCCTCGAAACGGTGTCACGTACACGATTTGAAGTGTTTAATCGTGACAAGGTCTCGAATTTGTGTTTGATTTAGCAATTAGGTGACAATCACCGTGTTGAGAGTTGTTTCCTAGAGTTATGAACTACTTACAACTCTATTAAGTTTTGGACTCGAATAAATCATCCTAATCGAATAAGTATTAGGTTCAATTTTTTTTTTCTTTACCAAATTGTATAAATACTTGCACAGATACCGCTTTCACTTCGTGACAGTTATTGAGATTTGAGAGCTGTTATACTTCTTGGTCTTCGTCTACAGACCGAAACATTGGATTCGACCTGCAATTTTGCAACCAACTTCATCTTTTGTGAATACTGAATAAGGTAAACCCCATACCTTATCTTCTTGTTTCTTTGGTGCGTTTTTTTTTTTTTTTTAAACAATCTGACAGCACCATATAATTACCTTATAACTGGTTTAATCTGCAATGCTAAGACTCTTCATTATCGTCGACATCACAAAATCAACAGGTGTACTTCAATTCTTTTTCTTCCTCTTTGTATCTCGATTGATTTACAATAGGAAGCATTTTTTCTTTTGATTACTTGTCTTCCGTATTCATCATCAAGATCATGGAATCAATTTCTTTAGTCGTTGCTTGTCTGCTTGTTTTTTTTTTTTTGATGGGGTTTTAATGGTGGGGGATTTTTTTTGGTTTTTTGTTTTGTTTCAAGTTCATCAATGGAGGTCAAACACTTTAAAGATTGTTTATTTCTTATTGTTCTCCAAATCTTCAACTTGTTCTGTTGCATGAGTACGTGATATTTGCTTCCCATCTTTTGTGTTGACCTTTTGTTTATTTGGCTTTCGGAACTTATTAGAAGATGATGAATGGTTTATGAATCAGGTGATGATGAAGATGAATTACAGATGATGATAATGAGTGTGTAAGGCTGCAGTATGCCTTCATTTTTTTTTATTTTTTTTTTCTTCAATTTTTTTTTCGTTTGTTTTCATGGATATTTTTGTTCCTATGACATCATAATCATGAACATCCTCATATGTGTTCATGAAATTAGTGTATTAGGAATTGCTTTTGTGATTTTGTTTTTCTTTTTCAATAGTTTGGATTTTTTTTTTGACATACTATATTTGACTTGCAGTACATCAGATTTTGCGAGATACTGAACTTCTAGACTATCTTTGAAGTGTTACAGAAGCTCAACACTAGTGAGGTGATGATTTTGTTACACCCTTTTTGTCTAGAATATTTTATCTGTATATTATTTTATTTTTTGTGCATTGGTACCCGTATATTTTTTGTGTGTGTGTATGACAGGTTCACTTGAAGACGAAGACGAAGGCAGGGATTCCGTCGTGATGGGCCACATGTCTTTAGCACTGTGAGCCTGTCAGGGGTGTTATTCATATGTCTTTAGCACTGTGACACTGACACCTCCAGACAGTCCCTTGAAGACGAAGACGAAGGCAGGGATTCCGTCGTGATGGGCCACATGTCTTTAGCACTGTGAGCCTATCAGGGGTGTTATTCATATGTCTTTAGCACTGCGACACTGACACCTCCAGACAGTCCCTTGAAGACGAAGACGAAGGCAGGGATTCCGTCGTGATGGGCCACATGTCTTTAGCACTGTGAGCCTGTCAGGGGTGTTATTCATATGTCTTTAGCACTGCGACACTGACACCTCCAGACAGTCCCTTGAAGACGAAGACGAAGGCAGGGATTCCGTCGTGATGGGCCACCTGTCTTTAGCACTGTGAGTCTGTCAGGGGTGTTATTCATATGTCTTTAGCACTGCGACACTGACACCTCCAGACAGTCCCTTGAAGACAGTCAATCTCACCCTCGAGGTATGTTGTCTAACCCATGATTTTTTGTTTTGTTAAATGATTGTTCGTTAACCCAAGAATTGCTTTTGTTTTGATGTTGTCCTTCACTGTTTGCATTCTTGTGGGCTAGGAGTTAGAACTTTTTTAGTGTGTGTGCAATTTAAGCTCTTACTTGGGAGTTCAAATTTTCTTTGTTTTTTGCTTGGATATGCAGTTTACACTCTTGCTTAGGAGTTAGATTTTTTGGTGTGCAGTTTAGACTCTTGCTTGGGAGTTACAATTTTTTGGTGTGCAGTTTAGACTCTTGCTTGGGAGTTAGAATTTTTTTTTTTTTTTTTTTTGGTGTGCCGTTTAGACTCTTGCTTGGGAGTTAGAATTTTTTTTTTTTTTTTCTTGGTGTGCAGTTTAGACTCTTGCTTGGGAGTTAGAATTTTTTGGTGTGCAGTTTAGACTCTTGCTTGGGAGTTGGAATTTTTTGGTGTGCAGTTTAGACTCTTGCTTGGGAGTTAGAATTTTTTTTTTTTTTTATTTCGCTATTCACAGTTTATACTCTTGCGGGCCAGGAGTATTACAATTTTTTTTTGTTTTTGTTTCGCCGTTCACAGTTTATTCTCTTGCGGGCCAGGAGTATTACAATTTTTTTGTTTTTTTATTTCGACGTTCACAGTTTATACTCTTGCGGGCCAGGAGTATTACAATTTTTTTTCTTTTTTTTTTTGGTATGGTGTGGCTGCACTCGAGTAACTTTTATATTACCCTAGCTGCCTACGTACTTGTAAAATATCAACAAGTTGCTTTTACAAGATCAAGCCAACGTAGTTCCAATGCACCTTTATTTCTTTCAACATATGCAGTTTATCCTCTTGCTTAGGAGTTAACGATGTTCTTACTTTTCATGAGTAGTAGCGCTTCAGAAACTTGCCGTTGATAGGCCCCACCCGTAATCCGTCAGCGTCAACAATTTTATAGGCCCCATTAGTGTACACCTCTTTGACAACGTATGGACCATCCCATTTAGAACTGAATTTACTTCCCGTCTTGCGAGAAATAATGATGGGTCTCTTAATTGCTAGGACCATGTCTCCAACTTGAAAGGAGCGAAGTCGAACTTTCTTATTGAAAACGCGTGACAGGCGACCTTGGTAGCCTCAGATTTTTGTTGTGCTTGGAATCTTTTTTCGTCAAGCGCCTCCAACTCAGCAAGTCGGAGTTTATCATTTTCATCAGACGTCAAGCCTTCCTGTATGGCAATTCGCAATGATGGAATTTGAAGTTCTAGGGAGAACTGCCTCAACGCCATACACCAACGAGTATGGGGTTGATTGTGTTGCTGATTTATATGTCGTTCTATATGCCCATAAAGCTTCCCCTATTCTTTCATGCCAATCACGTTTGGACTTGGCGACCACTTTGCTCAATAAATTACAAAGTGTCTTGTTGAACGCTTCAGCTAAACCATTCGCAGGTGCATTGTACATTGATGATCTATGTTGTGTGAATTTAAACTTCTCACATAAGTTTTTCATCAACTTATTGTAAAATGGTGTTCCATTGTCCGTGACAATTCGTTGGGGTACACCATATCTGTAGATGATGTGAGTACGAATGAAGTCAACAACATTTTCTTTTTTCACTTCACGTAGGGGGATGGCTTCTGCCCACTTAGAAAAATAATCAGTCGCTGCCAAAATATATGCTTGTCCAGCAGATGACTTTGGTGTAATTGGGCCAACTACATCGAGTCCCCATGCTTCAAATGGCCAGGATGCGACTGTGGGGTGCAATGGCTCTGGAGGTTGATGAATGAAGTTAGCGTGAAATTGGCAGGCTTCACATTTCTTTGCATAGTCCATGCTATCTTGTACCATGGTTGGCCAATAGTAACCCATTCTTTTAATACGGTCATGTAGTTTTGGACCAGACTGATGAGCGCCACAGACTCCAGAGTGAGCTTCCTCCATGGTTTGTTTTGCTTCTTCACTCCAAGACATCTTAACCAAAGACCATGAAAGGATCGTCGATAGAGAGTCCCCTTATAATATATAAATCGTGAGGCTCGACGACGAATCTCTGTCTTATGTTTTGGATCACTTGGCAATTTTTCATGTTCCAAATAATCGATAATTGGTTGACGCCAATCTTCTTTGTCGATTTGATAGACAGAGATTATGTCGACTTCTTCAGCATATTCGTCAACACCATCGTCATCAGGAGTAACAACCCATTGTTTGCAAACGGGTACATACATTCTTTCTTCTGCCCCCAGTGCCAAAGTGGCTGCAAGCCCAGCTAGCGCGTCAGCCATCTTGTTGGCACTCCTTGGAACATGTTCTAACTTGACGGTATCGAGTTTGTCAAGCAATTGTGATGCTTGCCTTTGACAAGGGATTAAATCATTCTTTTTGACTTCATATTCACCTGATAGTTGTTTTAGGACCAATTGGGAGTCCCCGTGAATGTCTAAATCTCTAAGTCCCATTTCGATTGCCATTTGGAGGCCTATTATGAGTGCTTGGTACTCAGCCATATTATTGGAGCACAGTTGAGTTAGCATAAAAGAGTATGGCAGTATACACTTTTCTGGAGAAATGAAGACAACTCCAGCTCCCGCACCGTCATGACGAGCGCGCCTCAAAGTACATTTTCCAAGGTGGGAGTATTTCAATGAAAAACACGTCTTCACCTGGCAAATCATCTGATATCTCCCATTCTGCAGGGACTGGGTGGTCCGCGAAAAAATCTGCTATCGCTTGCCCCTTGACAGCCTTTTGCGGAACATACACAATGTCATATTGTTTCAGAAGCATAGCCCACTTTGCAAGTCTGCCAGACAACACGGGCCTTGAGAGAATGTATTTTATTGGGTCAGACCTTGAGATGACATGAACTGTATGTGCTTGCATGTAATGTCTTAATTTTTGGATTGCAAAAATCAAAGCAAGGCAAATTTTTTCAATGGGGGAGTAATTCAATTCAGCACCCACCAAAGTTCGGCTTAAATAATAAAGAGCTGTCTCCTTACGATCTTCTTGCTCTTGAGCACACATTGCCCCCAGGGATCGCTCCTGCGCCGCGATATAAAGGATGAGTGGTTTCCCTTTTATTGGTGCCCCAAAGACGGGGGGAGAAGACAAATACTTCTTGATACTTTCGAAGGCCTTTTTACATGAGTCATCCCATTTGAATGGGGATCCTTTTTCATGAGATGACTAAAAGGATGACATCTGCCTGCCAAATTGGAAATAAACCTTCGAATGTAAGCGAGACGCCCTTGGAGGCCACGCAACTCCTTAGGTTCTTAGGTTCAGGCATCTCTTGGATGGCCTTAATCTTTGCTTGTCAATTTCAATGCCCCTGTGCCTGACAATGAAGCCTAGAAACTTTCCTGAGGTGACGCCGAAAGCGCACTTGAGAGGGTTCATCTTTAATTTCCATTTTCGCAATCTTTCGAAGACTTGACGAAGGTCATGTAAATGATTCTCCTTCTTCTTAGACTTTACCACCAAGTCGTCTACGTAGCATTCCACAATTTGATGCATCATATCTTCGAAAATTTTCTGCATTGCACGCTGATACGTAGCTCCGGCATTTTTCAAGCCGAAAGGCATAACTTTGTAACAGAATATCCCTTTAGGGGTAGAAATGCAGTTGCTTCTTGATCTTCAGGAGCCATGTGGATTTGATTGTATCCAGCAGTACAATCCATAAATGACAAAGCCTCATGACCAGTGGTAGCATCAATCATGATTTCCGTTACGGGGAGTGGGAAATCATCCTTTGGACAGCCTCATTTCAATCGCGGAAGTCCACACAAACTCGTAACTGTCCATTTTTTTTCTGTACTGGCACAATGTTTGCTATCCAAGTAGGGTACTTGACTTCACGAATAAATCCTGCATCAATGAGCTTGTTTACTTCTGCCTCAATTTCAGGAATTAGTTCTGGCCTGAAACGTCTTTGAGATTGCTTCTTTGGACTGACACCCTTTTTGATGGCTAAACGATGGACAGCGACTTTCGGGTCGAGTCCTGGCATCTCCTTATAGCTCCATGCAAATACGTCTTTATAGTCAGAGAGTAACATGAAAATTTTTGTTCTTCCTGTTGGGTAAGAGAAGCGCTGACGTAGACAGGGCGTGGCTCTTCTTGAGTTCCAAGGTTTAACTCTTTTAACTCATCAACGGTGGCTTGCCCCCCATCTTCAAGAGTTTTAGGAGCCTCATCTGTTTCCATCTCCTCGTCACTTTCAGGAGCCTCATGCCCTGTGATATGGTTTGAAGAAACAAATTCAACATCCTTTTCTTTTTCTTGACTAGGCGAACTCCTTTGATTTGTTAACACTATGACACGACCTTTGGCTTTCAAAGGTGTATGTTCAATGATGTCTACCACCTGTGTACGCCTCATGCGAGATGGAATAACACTTTGAGGTGCGTCCTCGCCTTTGACTTCATCTTTGCTTCTTGTGATGCGACTTAGTACCGACCGTCTTGGTTGTTTATCAATTGAGGTCGATGCGCCAAGACGTTTAAAGACAGATGCTTCTTCTTAGAGAATCGAGAATCTTGTAAGGGTGTTCGTGTTTTTGGTTTCACACCTTCATTTAGCTCATGTCCACCAAGTCTGTCAAAAACCGATGTATGGTTCTTTATGACAGGCGACTGTATTCGATCAAAGACCGATATTTTTTGCTGGGTCGCACCTTCTTCACCCTCATTTTCTTCGACTTCCTCCGCAGTAATATATTGTGAAGAAGAGGTTGTCCCTCTACGCCGTGCGGAAATTTTGATGGGTGTTGGAGCTTCAAATCCCAAACCAACTTTAGTCGGACGTACCTCAACGCCATATTCTTGTAATTCTTTTGTGTGTCATTGATTCCATGAGGCTCAACCTCAATAACATTTCCCATGGACGCTGGATTTTCGAAGTCATAACCAGAGTTCGCCAAGAGCTTATAAGCGTTTGGGTCAAATTTACCCTTGTTAAGCCATTTTCTCCTAGATTGATCAACAGATTCCGATGTCGGAGGCTTAGCAATTTGATTGTGGTTGGCTCTAGGCAAAGGAACAACCACTTCTTGCTTTAAACATTGGAGAGTAGTCTCATCTACTCCTTTTTCTTCCTTTGGCTCTACTTTCATGACCTGATGCCCTGCAAAAGGTGATTCCCCTTCCTTACGACGTGATTTAGGAATATATCGCAAAACTGGAGTAGTTACTGAATTCTTCATTGCTTTAAGGGGTTGAGCAACAACTTCTTTTTACTTTCCTGTATTTTTGTTGTTGCATCTCAGTGGTGGTTGACTCCCTAGAGCTTGATGACGATGGAATGTCACCATTTTTGTTTGTACCCCTTTTCCCCGTTGAAGGAATTTTAGATGGCAACATTTCACTCGAGGGTTCTTCATCTTCAAAAAACTTAGCATCGGCAAAGTACGAATCTGTCATGCTAAAGGGTTTTACATCTCCATTTATTTTCTTCTCTCCTCCTCGATAAAATTTCAGACATTGATGAAGGGTTGATGCGACACCCCATTTTCGTGTAACCATGGTCGTCCAAGCAACATTTTATATGACGTCTTTGTATCTATGACATGGAAGAGAGTAGATGATGTTAACTCTCCCATCACAAGGTTAAGACGTATTATGCCTATGGCACGCTGACTGTTCAAATTGAACCCCTGGATCATTAGACGACTATCAGAAAGATCTTCCATAGTGATCCCCAAATCAATCATGGTGGACTTTGGCATGATGTTGACAGCTGAACCTCCATCCACTAAGATACGATTCACTCTCTGGCCAAAAATATAACCAGCAACAAACAAGGGTCGGTTGTGAGGTTTTGAACCCAACAATAAGTCTTCATCAGTGAAGGCAAGGCAAAATTACATGACGTGCATTTAGCCGAACTTTCTATTGGCTCTCCAGCATCTTTCACTTTGTCAAGGTATAGTTCTGGATGCTGAAGTGCAAGAGCCACCTGTCGACACATTTCTCGAGGCAAATGAAAGATCTGCCTCCATCCCATGCGTGTAGGAAGAGCTTCTAAGATAGATAATATCTTTGGATCTATCTCTGACCCTGAATGTTGAACAGTCACTTTAACAGAGACTTCATTTTCTTTAACCTTCTCTTGATCTCCCTCTTCTTCTTTTTCTTCATTATTCTCAACGAATGAGGTAGCATTAACAGTAACCGTAGTAAAGTAATCTTCAGGAAAGAATTCTTCCAAGATTACAGGAGTAAGTGGGTCTTGTTCAAGTAAGTCAATTGGCAATACTTGTTGTTTAGTATGCTTTTTTGACTTTTTCTTTTCTTTCGAGCGTCTTGAGCTTTTCCTTTTTTGGTGCTTCTTCTTACGACAAGCAACCTTTGGTTGAGGCTTCGACTGTCGTCTAGGCCTCCTTCTAGTGACTAACGTCCACCCTTCGTCATCCTCTTCTTGTTGGTTGCTAGTTGGGCTACTGTGCTCAATAAATGGCACCTCATCAACTTGAAGAACTGGTCGCAACACATGTACAATTACTGGCTCCAGACTCCCAAACTGCAAAGTTTGAGCCTCCCAATAAGAATCTAACATTGCAGAGGCATGATTAGCTTCGACAACTTCATCAAAATCCAATACAATCTTCCCATCCTTTGCAAGTTGCATGATTCTCTCCTTGAGTGTTATACACTTTTCTATAGGATGACTAATCAGCCTGTGGTACCGACAGTAGTTAGGATCAGAAGTCCTACCGACCTCCGCAGGACGCTTAGCTTCGGGAATTCAATGACTTTGTTTTCAAGCAAATCATCTAACATCCCTGATAAATCAGAGTCTGGAAATGGATATTTCTTTGCTTGGAGTTCTTTCAAGGTTGGCCTATTTTTCCTAGGTTCTTTGGAAGGTGAACCCTTATTGTTTTCAGTACCAGCCTTGCTAGAGATCTTGACAGGCGAGGAGGTAGTCGTGATCGACATTGACTCCTTAGTCGAACTTTTGGCAGTCTTGTCAGTTTTCTTAAAATCCTTCTTCTCTTTCTTGTACTCTGAAGAAGTGTTGCTTTTGCCTCTATTGTTGGCAATGGTAAGCTCCATGTCATGAGCTCGCGTAGCCAACTCCTGAAAAGTCCTAGGCTTTATACCTTGCAAAATATAAAGCAAGTCCCAATCCATCCCTTGAATGCACATCTCAACAGCAGAGACTTCAGTCAGGCGATCTTTACACTCTAGACTCAATGCGCGCCAACGATTGATGTAATCGATGACTGGCTCATCCTTCCACTGGTGAGTCTTAGTTAGTTCAGTCATACTGACAATACGTCGAGTGCTATAGAACCTGTTCAGGAATTCCTCCTCCATTTGATCCCAACTGTCGATGGATTGTGAGGGTAAATCAGTGTACCAGTCAAAGGCCATGCCTTTAAGAGAACGAACGAATTGTTTGACCAGGAAATCATCTGTGGTACCAGCATTATTGCATGTTTCCACAAAGTGAGCAATGTGTTGCTTAGGATTTCCTTTCCCATCGAAATGCTGGAACTTGGGGGCTGATAGCCAAGTGGCATCTGCAGCTTGTCAATTCTTTTGGTATAAGGCTTTACATACCGATGACTGCCTTGAGAACTTTCCCCGAGTTGATTTTTGATAGCGTGAGCTACTAATAACTCAAGTTGTCGAGCTGTGGGTGGGCGGCGATCGTCTTCACCACTATCGCCTTCGCTTTCACCCCCATCCAGTCTTGATGCTGCGTCGTCTCCCTCAAGTTTCTTGTTGAGGGCAGCGATTTGCTCATTTTGGAGTCGGATTTGAGCATCTTTTTCTTCTCCATCTTTCATTAATTTTTGGAGTAGGCTATTCATTTCAGCAAGTTGTTCCTCAACTGTCTTAGCCGAAGTCACCATAACAGCAGCAGTGTTCGACTGAGAGAGTAAGGGTTCCTCTAAGTTGATAATCTTTAGAGGCGATGAGTCAACAATGTCATCACTTGTCTCATCGTCACTCCCCACATTGAGTGGGTCAAAGAGAGGGTAGTGTGGACAGTCAGTCTGTCTGACTTATCAGATGAGAGTTGCTTCCATATTTGAGAAGCAATCAATGATGGCTCACGTTCAGCCAAAGCGATTGAGCCAAACACAGGGGTTTCACGCTCCTTGTATGAGCCATGCACGACAGATGATTCAGTAGCAATAGGCTTAGAGAGCTTTCTTGGCCTGGTAGGAACGTTCGCAGTTCGGAGCTTTGCAGCGGCGGCAGCAATAGCAGCCTTCTTCATTCCTCTGGTGCGAAAACCAAGAGTCATATCATCCATAAATCACCCAACGTTACAGATTTTCGTGGGTGTCAGCAGAGTTTTCAGAAGATTGAGAGATGTTCTTGCTTGAGGCCATTTCTCAGATTTGTTGTTGATGACGAAACAGAGATGAGAGGCAGAGATAGTCCCACCGAGCGTGCCAAAATCTGTATACACAAAATTTCGAGTCGAAATAAATAAGACGAGAAACAAAGTAACAAAGAAATTATATTTCAATAAATGTATTGAGTACAATCTCTGTAAACAGTTTATAATGAAAAATAAATTAAGTCCTCTGATTCTGTTCGTAGCTTGAGAGTGACACGTGTTGGTGTCGACGTGGAGTTGAATGTAGACTGACCTGTTGTCAACGTCAACCTGAGTTTGAGTGTGGGATGACGTTTTGTCGACGTCAACCTGAGTTTGAGTTTTGTTTGGGTATATTCGAATGAGGGCTGACAAAGCTTGAATCTCAGTCGAATATGTTTGAGTGTATCTGAATAGTCGGCACAAGTTTGATGTGCTTGTTGACTAATTGCAGAGAGAATTCTAAGAGAATTTGATGAGCTCTTGAGAATAATGATTTTTCTCCTCCCCTCAACTGAGAGATGTGCGGTCTATTTATAGGGAATGAAGATCCCTTCATGGACTTGGTAATTTATGGGTTTGGGCCCGTTTATGACTTGGAAGCCTTTTTACCTTTGCCATTTGACCATCTTATTCAGACTAGTAATCTGGGCTAGCCCAATACTTTATAACCCAAATTATATTTGTTTAATTTAATTTGGATATGTAATTTGAGTGAGCTAAATTAATTAAATTGGGCTAATCATATTTATTTTAGCTCAATAATAATCAATTTATTTTAATGTAAAACACTAATAAATTTTTAGTGTCTATATTGGCTATTATTTTATTATTCATATTACTATTAGTTGATTATGTTATTATTAGAATTTTTTATTAAAGTACCACAATGTACAGTATTATACTTGTATTATTGTTTATTATTTGATTATTCATATTACGATTAGCTGATGATATAATTATTAAAAAATATTATAATCATGGTCAAATAAGGTTAACAATAATAATCATTATATTAGCCTATCACATATGGCATGCTGAGAATCGTGCTTACTGGGAGAAAAGTGTTTCTAGGCCTGATGGAATTGTTAATGCTATTATGCTTAATGTTTGTAATAGAATTAGGCAGCTAATTAATGAGAAATGGCGCCACGATGAGATAGAGTGGCTTGAGAGTATAACTAGATTGATTTAGCCTAGCTTCTGGTTAGTTGGTCTTCTGTAAGCTAGGTGGGCTGCAGTTCACATTTTGGGTTGTGGGTGTGTTGGTTGTTCTGTTATTAGGCAGGCAACTTTGTTGATGTTGGTGTTTGTATGGTAAATGCTTTAATGAAATTACTTACCTTTTACCCAAAAAAAATAATTATTATAATTACAATATTTTGCAATTCGTCTTTAAATAACTAGAGATAACATGTTTTCATTACTAATAACAATGAAAGATATAAATATTATCAATTGATTGCTTCATTATCATCACAATAAAAGATATAAATGTTTTCGTTACTAATAAATTTTGATTTTCTACTAGTGTGTTATGAAATCAAAACAAGACTATTAGATATATTAGTGGTGAAAGTTATATATAGGTAAATATATAAATAGTAAATTTTTTTTGTTAAATTATTTATCATAAGCTATAATTAATAATTATTATTTTTTTAAAGGGCAAATTTTAATAATTATTACTTCATAATAAATTTTAGGGGTAATATTTATGTTATTATTACTCGTCAATTTTTTTGTCTAATAAGGTGAAATAAGTTTCAGTCAGGTTCAACAAGGTCTAATAAGTTTCAATCAGGTCCAATATGGTCTAATAAGTTTCAATTAGGGCCAATAAGTCTAATAAGTTTCAATCTGGTCAATAAATTTCAATCAGGTCCAGTAAGTTCCAATCAAGTTCAATCAGGTTCAATAAGTTGAATCAGGTCCAATCAGGTTTAATAAGTTCCAATCAGTTCAATTCAGGTTCAATAAGTTCAGTTCAGATAAGTTCAGGGCCAATAAGTTGAAGAGAACACACCATAAATTGTTTTGCTTTGGGAGTTGTTTAGAATATCGATTTTTTTTTCTGTTATGAGTTATTAACGAGTGAATGTTCTGGACAATGTCTCGAGTTTTTTCTTTTTGTAATTTATAGTCTAGTAATGACAAATTAATGTCATGGTAATTTTAATAATACACTCTTAAAAATTTGGAAATAAAAGTAATAGCATGACATTCTACAAGAAATTGGAGTAGAGTTTATGTCTATAATTGTAACACCCTTTCCCCACCCCCCTTAAAGGGTGTCTCTGGGGACCGCGAGCCCGCTAGTAGATATTGTCCTCTCTAGGCCCTAGCCCGAAAGGTTTTGCTTTGGAGTGGGAACGACCCACCCAAAAGGCCTCTACTAGGTTGAGGTATCCACCTCTATATAAAGAAGGTTTTGTTCTCCTCAACTTCCGATGTGGGATAGCTTTTACTCCCTTTCCCCACCCCCCTTAAATGGTGTCTGCGTCCTCGATGGCACGACAGGACATCAAATCGGGCCCTGGCTCTGATACCATCTGTAACAGTGGGGAAAGGGAGTAAAAGCCATCCCACATCGGAAGTTGAGGAGAACAAAACCTTCTTTATATAGAGGTGGATACCTCAACCTAGTATAGGTTTTTTGGGTGGGTCGTTCCCACTCCAAAGCAAAACCTTGCGGGCTAGGGCCCAGAGAGGACAATATCTACTACCGGGCTCGCGGTCCCCAGAGGGGTGTTACAGATGGTATCAGAGCCAGGGCCCGATTTGATGTCCCGTCGTGCCATCGAGGACGCAGACACCCTTTAAGGGGGGTGGGGAAAGGGAGTAAAAGCCATCCCACATCGGAAGTTGAGGAGAACAAAGCCTTCTTTATATAGAGGTGGATACCTCAACCTAGTAGAGGCCTTTTGGGTGGGTCGTTCCCACTCCAAAGCAAAACCTTGCGGGCTAGGGCCCAGAGAGGACAATATCTACTAGCGGGCTCGCGGTCCCCAGAGGAGTGTTAAAATAATAGTACATTATTTTTACCATAAATGTGTTAGGTATCTAACTACTTGTGTAAGTTTTTTTAAATAAGATATAATTATAAAATCTTATTATATTTTATTTTGAAATAATAAACAATGATTTTATGTAGGATTCATGGTTAAACTCTCACTTTTCATCTTAAAGATCATGTGTTCGATACCAAAGAGAGTGACATGTGACCCATAAACTTTCAGTAACGCCTTCTAATATATTAGTATATATTGATAACTAGTTATTAGGCCCGGACGATATTCTGGGTAATAAAAAATTCCATTTATTAATATTGTACTTTTGAAATAATAACACTAAATAGAACTTGGTCTAGTGGTTAAAACTTTTAGGATCTAAACTTAAGGTCACGAGATCAAAACATATACTAAGCAATTTCAATTTTTTTTATATTACATGGATTACATGAACTACAACTCCATAGAGAGAGCGTCACGTGATGCAGTTCCTTGTTTAGGAACGCCTTTTAATATATTTACTAGTTATCAAGCCCGGGCTATATATGCCTCGGGTAAGGAAAATTTTCTTTTATTAATATTGTACTTTAAAATGCTAACACTAAATACAACTTGGTCTAGTAGTTAAAACTTTAGTATATGAAGTTGCAGTCACGGGATCAAATCTTATACTATGCAATTTCTAATTTTTTTTTATTGTACATATATTATATAAAGTAAAACGCCCCTAGAGAGAGCGTCTTGTACGCTAGTAGCCTAGGCTAGGGATGGCAACGGATTGGACTTGGACCGTATTATGCATAATCCGACTCCGACTCTACTTGAAGTCGGATTTTAAATCTAAGTCCGACTCCAAAAATCTAAGTCTGATCCGACTTAAAATTCTAACATACGACTCCGAAAATTCGAGTCCGATCCGACATAAAATCCTAACATCCGACTCTAATCCGATCCGACTTTTTTTTCGACCCATTTTTTTAATAGAAAAATCTTATATAATACAAATAATCTAATTATTACTATTTTTTAAATAATTATATGGAAATCATATATACTACAAATAATCTAAACATTACTATTATCATTAGCAATCATTTCTTCAATGGAAAAATATTAAATAATACAATTGCCTTGAAGTCCTAGCTAGTCAGATTATACATACATAATACATTAATATAAATAAAAAAAAGGAATAATTGCCTTAAAGTTGGAGTCGGATTTGGATGTTGGATTTTTTTGTGGGATCTGACTCCGATCCTCCTCCGACTCGGAGTTGGACTTTTTAAATGAAGTCGGATTCGGATAATTTTGTTGTCAGAGTCGACTTCGATTTGTTCCTTTGGATCGGAGCGGAATGGTCGGATCCAGAGTGGATTGCCATATATAAGCCTAGCAGGGATTAGTCTTTGGACCAATTATCTTTCCTAATAAAAAAACATGAAAACTGGATTGAAATAGGTTATGTTATTTAAAAGGTGAATTTTTTATTTAAATTGGGAATATTGTAAACGGATCCGTTTTCGATCCAGATGCGTGGGGTTCGCAAAATCTGGATTTGGCTCCCATTTTTTCAGACCCATCGGATTTGTTGGCGAATTCGGATCCAGCCTCTCAAAACGGATATGGATCTGGGTCCATAAAGATTTGGTCTTGATCTATCTCATTGTCATCCTTAATTATTTGTCAATTCCTTATATATCATATCATTATTACTCAATTATTTGCCATTTTTATGTCATTTTTCAGCAATCTTAATCATTTTCCCCTGTATCATTGTCAACTCCTTATATACCATATCATTGTTACTCTTTACCGTGTCATTTTTACTCATTTTTGTGTCCTTTTTCACCATATATATTTGTATCATTTTCCTCTATTTCATTATCACTTTTCAACTCTTTATAAACTAATATCATATCATTATTACTCATTTATATGTCATAATTACTCAATTTTTATGTGATTTTTCAGCAAACTTGTTATTTTCTATTTCATTATTGTTTGTCAATTCCTAATTTTTTTTAAGTAGGAAAGAAAGAAACTAGGGTGGATCCCAAGATTTGGGCCACCCTAAAGCATCCTTACGGAAGATTAAAACAAAGGGTAAATCAGGAACATCAAACTAGAAAAGTCGTGTTAGTCGTCGCATGACCACGATGCGCCATCCAATCCGCAGCCGCATTAGCTTCCCTAAAAACATGACAAATTTGAACATCTTCAAATAGATTTAGATCTTCACCTGCATCTAAAATAATGGAACTAATCATCCAAGGAATTTTCCAAACCTTTCTTATAGAATTGATAACAACCAAATAGTCACCTTCAAGGACAATTTTACCAATACCCAAGGATCTAGCCCCTCTAATACCTTCACAAAGGCCTTTAGCCTCCGCCATAAGAATGGAATCGGACACATCTAAGACCCCAGCCCCACAAAGCATTACTTTACCTTTATCATTGCGGATGACAAACCCAAACGAAGCTTGGCCACTCGATAACTTAGAACCATCAAAATTAATCTTACAACAGCAGCCACATCTCCCATGGTACCTAGTTTTTTAACATAATCCCTAATCATTAGACTAGCCTTTATTGGAGAACAGTTTTCCTGTCGGAAAACTACCCCATTGCGAATGTACCAGATAAACCACCAAGTTATAGCAATGCACTCAACTTGGTATATCGATGAAGAAGCTTTCAACTCTAGGAAATACTCGAGGAATGGCACATCAATCGCAATGACCGAGGGGGCACGCCACTTCAAACGTGCCTGTAACTCTTCAAAAACGTCAATTATGAATGGACATCTAGAAAGAAGATGAGATGTGTCCTCTGAGTGATGATTACAAAGAACACACTCCTGATGAAGAAAAACATGACTTAATTCGAGCCTCTTTTTTGTAGGAAGGCCATTTTGGCATATTTTCCATAGAAAATACTTAATCTTGGGTGGGACTTTTAATTTCCAAATCCAGTGAAAAACATAGGGCTCCGATGGATTTAAACTTAAACCTTGAATAAGTTCAACACCTGATCTAACAAAGTAGCTGCCATCCGGGGATAAACCCCACACCCTTTTATCCGAAATCCGATTACTAGGCAAAAACAACTTGACAATACTATCACTAGCTTCTACTGATAATGTATCATATTATTATTACTTATTTCTGTATCATTTTTACTAATTTTTATGTCATATTTATAGCAAACTTGTATCATTTTTGTTGACTTTTATATCATTTTTCACAAAATTTATATTATTTTTCAACCAACCCTAATTTTTTTAAAACCAAAGCTAAAAACACAATAATTCAAATTCAACACCTAGTTTCCCCTTATTTCTATCTCCTCCTCCTTCGCTCTACCTCGCTTTCAGGCCTTCACTCCCTCTCTTCTTCCAGGTTCAAGGTCCGGGGAATCGACGATGGATTGCTTTTGGAGGCAAGACATCGCCAGCAAAGAGTGTGCAACCAATGAAATTGAAAATCTCAAAAATCTAGAATATTTGTGGCCGATTTCAAGAATAAATCTCGAAAATCTGGTTTGATTTTGTTAGATATGCAGCCGATTTCGTGTGATTTCAAAAATAAATCTCGAAAATCCACGTGATACTCTTCTCAAACTTCTAATACACATGTTAATAATTTCAATAAAAAATATTAACAATATGTAGTTACCAAGATCGAACACATGACCTTTGAAATAAAATGTGAGTGATTAACCACTGATCCATTACAACTTCTATACTTAATGTTTCAAAGTAAAACATAATAAGTCTTATAATTATATGTAAGTATAAAAACATGTAGACAAACTTTTTTATCTTTTAACTCTTTTATTAAGTAATAACATTTTCTTACTCAAACTCCATTGAAATTCTTATTTTCATCTCTAATTCCTTAAAAGCTTTTTTGAACAACTTATCATGTCATAACGTTCATTTTTCAATTTCATACATGGACAAAATATTACGAAAAGTTGATAGAATCAATTATGAAATTTACGAACAATATATTTGATAATTATAACTGACTCGGGGCATCTACAGTGTAAATTACTAGTGTAATATTATATTGAGGTTGATTTGACACATGTGAATGGTGTAATAATTACACTTAAGCCTTTGTGTTTGTTATATATAAATAGGACTTTAATTGCAAAATTTCAAGTGTACCGAGTTGAATAAAGTTAAAGTTAAAGCATTGTGCTTATTGTTGCAACTTAATTACAGTGTTAGAATTAATTGTGTGTTATCCAAGTGATTGGTGAGGATTTTCATCATCAATAATTAGTAGTCTGAGAATCCAAGTGATTGAGAATCCTTGTTCAAAACTAAGCCATTGGTAGTGCAAGAAAAACCCTTAGCAAATATCCTAAAATGTAGTGTTTTTCAAGCAAGAAATCCTTGGAATCACATAATTTACCTAAACAGAAAAAGTATATATTGTAATGAAAAAGAAGCTACTTAGAAGTTTATAACCAAAAAAAAAAAGTTAACATGTAGATGTAGTTTTTACTTGCTTACTATCCACTGTTCATCTATTGATAATTGTCTGATCCTGATACTTCAAATTTGTAAGACTTGGTCCTAAAGAACCTTCGTTAGAAGATAGGCTTTTATGGCTTCCCTACTTTGTCACAGAGACTTGATAAGTTGATAGCATGCCCTATTTCCCCTCAATACTACCTTTAAAAAACATTCTTTAGTAACAAAAATCCTGATAACGCACTTCTTTCATGATTTAAAAATAATTGCCATTTATCATATTTGATTTGATCAAAAGATCTAACTCCCAATCAAGATATCAACAATCAATATGGAAGTATAGATGTGAAACAATAAAATTGCGAGGAAAGCAAAATGACAACAAATTCAACAACGAAAACCAAGTCGATGCATAAACATCTCAAGTTTCAGTATTGTTAATTAACCTTGGCTTTTTAGCATTCTCCAGCAAATGCTGAAAGTCTGAAATTTTGTCTTCATCATCCTTCAACATAAGAAGGTTCTCTAAACAAATATATGCACTCTCTAATTTACGCAACCCACGGAGCTTAAACTTGGTAATCTTCCAATTTTCCAAATCCACAGAAGAAACATTACACCAGGGAAAGTTCACCAACAATTGCTTCCTGTTCTTTAAGAAAGATATAGGCCTCAATACCTCATAATGAACAGCTTTTGCGATCTTAAACACCTTAGTCCAAGATTCAAGTACGCCATACTCTTTCATGATCCATACATCACAGTCATCAACATAGTTGACAGTAAGACACAAGCACTCGTTGAGTACTCCTAAGTGAGTGTTCATATGAAGACTGTCACCTACATTATTAGGCAGTGGCACCGAGCCAAAACTTTCATCACCTAGATTATAGCTAACTATAGGAAGAGGTACTGCATCATTGTCCTCAATGTACCAATGCACGATCCCTCCTAAATGAGCAGAATCTCCATGTCTGCAATGAAAAAAATACGGAACATCCTGAGCTCCACGTGTCCAGGAATCCGCTCTCAAACTATAAACCATAACTTGACCCTTAAACGAACCTACTTGATCGACAAGACGTAGAAGAATCATCACACATTTGTAGTCCTCAGACTTGGGATCGTATCCAAACCCGAGGTGGTAATTTGCAAGTCCATTGTCGCCGTAGTAACGAAATGGGGACTTTATGGGCATAGAAGGCAGGGTTTTGTGAGTTTGTGTTGTTGGATTATAAAAAATTATAGTGAAGGGATAAGTCTCCTTAGAGATGCAAAGCAACCCACGACAAGATCCTTCAATATTAACACCAGTAGCAAGATCCTTAAAAGGGTATCCCAATTCAGTTGGGTTATTAAATGTGTCAAAATCACACAAGTGAAGGACAGAGGTCCTGGAAATTCTGAACACTATATATAATTTGTGTCGCTGAAGATGTAGGTTGATGAAATAAGGGTCATTGATAATTTGGTACCATAATTTGCTCACCCTTTTAAACCGGAGAATGGATTTTGCAGGCAATCTCAGCAGAATATCAATTACAATATCTTTTGGAAAGGGTGACATGATGATGATTATGATAATATAATAACCTATGTTGCAAAAATTGGAAAGGGATTTTGCTAAATTGAAACAGTCTAAAGGCTATCAACAAATATCAAAATTGGAGAGAATTCGAGCAAGAAAGGAGGGTTTGATATATAGAAATTGTGCATAAATTAGAGTCTAATGTTCCAATTGTACAAGAAACGAGGGTTGGAATATAGGAATTGTGCATAAAAACAGAGAAAAAAAGAGCTTACCGGAAAGTAGATAAATATAAAAGCTGCAACATCAACTTCAAGTTGCAAAAGAGACTAGAGGAGATGAAACAGGAGGCGATTCATGTTTAGTTTTGGTTCAATTTATAATTGGGTTACATCACAACTTTCAAGTACTAGGTTATCCCCCATGCTTTGCACGTTGCTAATTCGAGATAAAAGTGATCGACGGTGGCTCCATACGGTATAAAAAAATCCCATGAGCGTGAGAAGAAAAGAAAAATTTTAAAAATTTTCGCCGATTTTTCGGAACGCCCTCATTTAATTTCCTTACGGAAATTGAACGGGCGGCAAAGGGGATAAAATCCCACCTCTGACCCCCCCCCCCTTTCGGCCTTTTTTAGCTATTTTTTGATAGGTTGGGGGGTGTGCGATTTCCACCTCTGTCTAGGGTGTCAAACACTTTCCGATCCTACATTCTGATCATTCAGCGATTTTTTACCAGACAGATTCGCCACAAACTCCTCGGCGGCGACCCTACCAGTTCGAAAATTGGTGCCTCACACATTCCGACATTCCCCGTATAATTACGTCTGTTTGGCAAAACCCGATTGCAGGCTCTCCTATGTACTGTTTCACCAAACATCTTTCCTTATTCCGGCAAGAAATTAAGCGCTGGTGTTTGGATCATAAGGTAGTTTGGGGTATTGATTGGAAGGACATTTCTGTGCAATTAACCACTTCTGCCGTTACTATTGACAATCTTCAGCAAGGAAATGCTTTCATGACCCAACGACAACAATTACTGAACAAGGCTAGTCTGGCCCACTCTTATTGGTCGCAACGCTCTAAGGATAACTCTACCAAGTTCTTTTTTAACAAGATGAAGCAGAAACAACGTTCTGCATACATTTATCTCCTAAAAAATGCGGAGGGTGAATGGACAGACGACGTTAATGCTATTTTTGATACTATCCTAAACCATTTCAAAACTGCCTACACGCCTTCCACTCCTACGGTTCCTGATCCGGCGTATGAGGAAAATATTGGGTTATTGCTTCGGGAACTAAATCTTTCACAACTATCTGCTATCCAGCAACAACAACTTCTTCTACCTTTTTCAGAGTCAGAAGTTCATGATGCAATGTTTGGGATTGGGAATGCCAAGTCTCCGGGGTTAGACGGTTCTACGGCGGAATTTTTTAAAACTCACTGGGACCTGCTAGGGGTACAGGTGTTCCAAGCGGTTAGTCGCTTTCTTACCACAGGATTCATTCTGCGTGAATGGAACCAATCACTTATTGTCTTAATACCTAAAGTACCTAATCCTGAAGAGGTTACGCAATTTCGGCCGATTAGCTTATGCAATACAATTTACAAATGTGCGTCAAAATGTTTAGCAAAAATCGGTTGCGGCCACTGCTACAGGATCTGATCAGCAAATATCAAAGTGCCTTTATTCCGGGACGTCATATGGGAGACAACATTTTGATTAGTCATGAGCTCACTCACGTTATCAATGAACATCGGCGCGGCAATGTTCATCTTGCTGCCCTCAAACTTGACATGAATAAGGCCTATGATCGTGTTAACTGGGTGTTTCTCTTAAACATTCTAAGAGCGTATGGGTTTCCTGAACATTGGATACGGTTGATTCATCAATGTATCTCTACTGTCACATATCGGATTCTGGTAAATGGACAGGTTTCGGAGGCTTTCACTCCCCAATGTGGTCTCCGGCAGGGAGACCCCATTTCCCCGTATTTGTTTCTGTTCTGTATGGATATCTTGTCTCGTATGCTAACACTTGCTACGGATATTCGGCACTTTGACAGGATTAAAGCACACAGGTAAGCACCTCCTATATCCCATCTTTTTTTTGCTGATGATGTTGTTCTTTTCTTCAAGGCTTCTGCTACTTCCTGTACGAAAGTTTCAACACTTCTGGAACGCTTCTGCATGGTTTCGGGTCAAATGATAAGTCTAACCAAGTCCTACGTTAAATTTTAGCCCTAATATTCCTGACGGTCTGCTTAATGAGTATAAAAGCATTCTCAAGTTGGAGGCTAAAAGTTCTATGGGCACATATCTCGGCACACCAGTGGACATTCAGGGGAAAAAGACTCAGCATTTCACTTATTTATTGGATAAAATCTCACAACGTATCACCGCATGGAGTCACTCCCCCATATCTCAAGCTGGCAAGCTGATCCTTATCAACTTCGTTCTCATTGCTTCAATTACTCACATACTCTCTGTATTTTTGCTTCCTACAACCATTGCTAACAAGGTGGATGCCATGGTTGCTAGATTTTTCTGGACTAAACCTTCAGGTACGGGAATTGCATGGCGACTGAAGGACATTTTGACTATGCCCAAAGGTGCTGGGGGACTCGGACTACGTAGTGTGACGTTTCATAATCGTGCATTACTGATAAGGGGTAAGTTTAGGGTATGGGGGAGGGTTTAGGGGTAGGATTAGGGTTAAATTAGGGTTAGGTTTAATTAGGATTAGGGATTAATGCTGGTGAAATCGTAAATAAATCTCACGGTAGGTTAACGGCAGTTAGGAAGGTGCATAGTTTTCGAAACTCAAGGGTATACGGTGCATTTCTTAAACATTGAGGGTATATGGTGAATTTCTTGATTTGACGGGGGTATTTGGTGAAATAATCGTTTTAATAATACCATGTTATTACCTATAAAAGAATAGAAAATTTCGAAATCTGGTTTTGTTTTAGTAAATCAGATTTTTGTTCATAAAGAAAAATAGAGAAAAAGAAAAAAAAATTCTGAAAATATAACTTGAGTTTGTTTTGGGAAATGATTAGATTTTTTGAATACTTATCTTTTAGTGAAAACCCTAAATATATATATATATATATATATATATATATATATATATATATATATATATACATATACCCAAACACCCCAAAAAAAATACCCACGTAATCTATTTTCTTTGTCTCTTTGGTAAGTTCCAAATTCCAGATCTAGAATCCACCATTGTTGTGTTTCGAAGGTTTCAACCAGAAAAAAATAATATTTACTTTAAAACTCGAGGCCGCGACTCCCACAACTTGACCGGAGTACGGCGCTGATCCTCTTCTTCTCCTTTCTCCTTTCTTCTTCCTTCTTCCTTGTTCTCTTCCTTCGTTATGCTTTGCTTTCTTTTCTTTTTTTTCCTCTGTAGTTTCATGCCTTTTTTTTTTTACTACAGGAACTTTAAGTTCCTGATTCCCATATTCACCTTTATTTACTTAGTTTTCTAAAAAAAAAAGAATTTAAAGAAAAGTAGGTTCCTTTTCCAAATTGTCTTTAATGCACCAAATTATATACAGTGACAGTAGCCACGAGAAGTTACAAAAAGAAAAGGAAAATTTTCAATGATTTTCTTTATTATTTCTTTAACCTTGTAAATGATCTTATTCTATTTCAGATTTGACTATTTGACTTTGGTTGATAATTATCATTAAAGTTTTAAAGTTTACTTTCATTTTTGGGATATTATATCAAATGACTAACTTTAGATAATATTATTTGTCGTAGACGGAAACTTAAGGCGAATTTTAGTTGATATTGTTATACTTGGGACACGTTCGAGGTAATTCACAATGTCTATCAACACTTAGAATCCTGTTAGGAATTGTATGTGCTATATGTAATTGATGTAACTATGTGATTATATTTTCAGTTTGATATATATTATGTGACATGAATAATATTAATACTATGACTAAAAGTATTATTATTATTATAGTACTGTTTATCCCTACGAATAATATATATGTATCTACTTGTATAATTGTCTTTACTTTTGGACTTATAATCTACCTATTTATACTATCGTATCAAAATTATACTAATGTTGATAATGTAACTTTATGGGTACAACTGGTAAATTAGTGATGTTACGAACGATTTTATAAGTTGATATTGTGACTTTATGAGGCTTTAATGATGGACATATTTGGTACTATGAATTATAAAAGTTGATTATTATAATTCTATAAAGTGATTAAGTTGTGTAAAAATATTTATTGACCTAAAGACGTTCATGTTAATGTGATGTTTGATGTGTCATAACTTTTAAAATCTATTAATCACGTAAAGTGGAAACATTATTAAGGGGAAATTATCCTGTGGACTTGGATCCTCTATAGGTGATGAACAATACTTAATTTTTATTCTGTTACAACTCTTTATTTTCTTCCTCCTAATACTATTGGTGCATGTTGCGGATATCCATTAGATTAGTGAGGGGTGTGCACACTAGGGACGTTCGGCAAAACGATATTGGCCATTACTCTTAATTTATTTGGGTGACGACCCATGTTGAAGTAGGTGGTTATCGGGATTACTCCCGGCTTACTGAAGTTCAATTTTCCTCTAATAATTAAATTTGTTGTTGTATGACTCATATAAAATTGAAACAATTGAAATGGTTAAGCATATTATATACTTGTTTGTATTATGTTGTACTTGTCTGTATTATGCTACAATAATTATTTTCTAAATATAACTATTATTATTTTACGAGATGGAGTTGTAATTACTTAGCTTTCGCTAAATTTTGTGTATTCCTTTGTTCATTTCCTATTTATATTGTGCAGGTTGGTGAAAGGGACTACGTTACAGGAATGAGCGAACTTATAGTTTTAAGTTCACCTAGTTTAATAAACATTACAATACTATTATTTGGGATTGTTTAGTTTTGGATTGGTTTAAATTAGGCAACTTAGTTTGGTTTGTATGTTAATTTTTTTTTATAATTAGCCTTGCATTTATTTTTAACAATAGATGCGGCGGTAACACCCTAAAGGTTTGGTCGGATATTTAGATGAAAACCGAATGTTTTATAATGTTTTGAAACCAAAGTTTTGGGGTGTTACAAATTGGTATTCATATCTTAGGTTATAATAAATTAATATAAATTAGGAGTTAATAAAATGTGTTAAATAATTACGAGTCTAAAGTTAAATAATATAGGTATTACTAAATTAAATAATAAACATTAAAATAAATTGTGAGAATGGGATCGAAAAGGATTTATGTGCTTTAATTTGAAAACACTTATTTCAGGTGCGTGCTTATTAATTGTTTCGTTACGTTCTCATACGTTTAGATTCTAAGACAAAATGTAACTACAAGAAAATGTTGCGCTAGGAAGATCGTTTCACCATAAGATGTAGAAATTTATATTTATAATAAGGTTTGTATACTAAGTTCTTTAGTAGTATTAAAAATTCTCTAAGTTCCTATATATGTTTTTTTGAATAATTATTAGGAATTTTATTACTTGACTATTTTATTTTGAGTTAAACAAAATTTATGATTTGGTTATAATTGTTGCGTACTTGCCAAATTGATGATATATAGAAGCATGCAAAGGTTGTCTTGTAATGTTATGCTGAAATATATTTTGTTGAGGCATATAATTTTCTTATGATTAAAGTTAGTATTGAATAAATAAAAATATGTGCAAGACCATGTATGGGTGAATAGTTGTAGTAATACCAATGCTAATGTGCAGGAATTGTATACAAACCTATCAAGGATACACTAGATCTCGTAGGAAAACTTTTGAACAAATGGCTGAAACCCCAGAACAATTGCTTGAGAGGTTGAGATCTCTTGAACAACTTTTGCAACGTATGGGTTTAGTGTTGCAAAACCAATTAGGAAATAATGGTGGAGAGGACCCACAAGCTGCGATGGCAAAGAAGTTAGCAACCGTTAAACCTCTTACTCTTAGAGAACTGGCTAAGAGACTTTGATAAGTTGTTCGCTGCTACTGGGACACCTGAAACTCAAAAAGTAGACCACGCAACTTTTTATTTGAGGGAGGATGTAGACACTTGGTGGGAGAGTCATGGACCTATTGTTAGATATCAGGAAAACTTTAATTGGGATGCTTTTAAGGTTGCTATTAAGGATAGATTCTTCCGTGAACATATTAAAAGGCAAAAATACAATGAGTTTACTAGATTTAACTAGGGAGGTACTATGTCTGTGAAAAAGTATGCCTAAAAGTTTAATGAGTTGGCCAGATTTTTTCCGAATGTTGCGCCAGATGAGAGAGTCAAGGCTCAAAAGTTTGAGGATGGGTTAGCCTTTAGAATTCAGACAAGACTTGGGGGAGCAACGTCCGCAACTTTTAGTTAAATGATCTACCACTAGCCAAATTGTATCATTTCCAGCCTTAGTTCTTGGTAATGCAGACACAAAATCCATTGATATAGAATCCCAATTCCAACTCGGAATATCCAGAGGTTGAACCTTCCCTTGCGGCCTCTTGTGCTCAAATTTGACATTTTGGCATGTGAAACACTTAGGCACAAACTTTGCTACCTCTCGCTTCATGTTTGGCCGGCCATCAGAACGTTTGCTTCATGTTCTTATACAACTTATCACCACCTAGGTGTACTGAATAAGGTGAGCTATGAGCTTTTTTCATTAATTCTGCTTCAACTCTTCTCTATTACTTGGCATACACCACCTCCCCTTGAACCGAATACTTCCATCATCGGCTATTTGGAAATCCGACACCTGACCATCTTGGATCTTGTCTCGAATCTTTTCTAACTTTTCATCCTTTGATTGACCCTCCCTAATCTCATCACCGATTGAGGATTGAACTGACAAAGAACCCAACAATTCTTCAACACCTCCTTCTTCCAGTACCTCCAATGACATTTTCTGAAACTCGACACATAACTGACTTGGCAGCACCATTGCATTAATTGAATGACTCGACTTTCGACTTAATGCATCAACAACAACATTAGCTTTCCCTTCATGATACTGGATCCCCAAATCATAATCCTTGATCAACTCCAAACCACCTTCTCTGCCTCATGTTCAACTCCTTTGGAGTGAAAATATACTTTAAGCTCTTATGATCTGTGTATAACTTACATGTTACCCCATATAAGTAGTGTCGCCATATCTTCAAAGCAAACATTATTGCAGCTAATTCAAGATCATGGGTTGGATAATTCACCTTATATGGTGTTAATTGCCTAGAAGCATAAGCAATGACCTTTCGGTTCTGCTACACATCCTAACCCAAATTTCGAAGCATCACTATAAAATCATACTGCTGACTTTCATCAGGTAGAGGCAAAACGGGTGTTGTAGTCAATCTTTCCTTCAACGCCGAAAAAGCTTCCTCACACTCTAGAGTCTAGACAAACTTACATTCTTTCTTCATCAGGCTAGTCATTGGTCTCGAGACCTTCGAGAGATCCTTTAAAAATCTTCAATAGTAACTAGCTAACCCAAGGAAACTCCTTATATCAGACATCGTCTTCGGTGTTGGCCACTCACGCACCGCTTGAATCTTAGCAGGATCCATCGAAACTCCTTCCTTTGAAATAACATGTCCTAGAAATGCAACCTCATCCAACCAAAACTCACACTTAGAGAGCTTGACGTACAATTTATGCTCTCTTAGGGTGGACAAACTTCCCTCAAATGCAACTCATGACTTCTCTTATCCTTCGTATATATGAAAATATCATCTATAAACACAGCCACATATTTATCCAAGTATAGCCTGAAAAATCCTTTTCATCAAATCCATGAACACTGCAGGTGCGTTGGTTAGACCAACATGTGAACTCATAATGACCATAATGCGTCCTAAATGCAGTCTTCAGAATATCACCCTCAGCAATCCTCAATTGGTGATAACCTAACCTCAAATCTATCTTCGAGAAAATTCCCGCTCCTTTAAACTGATCAAATAAATCATCTATTCTCGAAATCGGATACTTATTCTTGATCGTCACATTGTTCCACTCCCAGTAATCAATGCACAACCTCAAACTACCAATTTTCTTTTTCACGAACAATACAGGTGCGCCCCAAGGAGACGAACTAGGTCTTATATACCCTTTTTTCAACAACTCCTCTAACTAAACTTTTAACTCTTTCATCTCAGCTAGAGCCATTCTATACGGAGCCTTTGAAATAGGTCCGGTTCCTGACATTAAGTCTACGGTGAAATCAAGATCCCTAACAGGTGGCACACCCGTTATCTCTTCAGGAAACACATCAAGAAACTCAAATACGAACGGGATCTCCCTATTCTCATATTCCTTTTCAATCCTGTGAACTCCACATAAGAATAACGGACACTCCTTCACATAAGATTGAATTCTCATCGCATATACTATCTTCACTCCATTCTCCTTCCCAAGCTTCCTATAAGTCACCCTTTATTTCTTAGGGCCAACTAAGGACACCTTCTGGGCTCACAATCAATTTGAGCCTTGAATCTTCCCAACCAATCCATCCCCAAAACTACATCGAGGTCTGACAAGTTAAACTCAACTAAGTCATATGGAAAGTTCACCCCAAATATCACTAAAGGTACTTGACTATGCAACCTAGTACAATTAAACATCTCCTTTGATGACAATGCAATTTATAATGAAATAGACATTGGGCTGCTTAACTAGAGCTTTTCTACTAAAATGCTATAAATAAATGAATGAGATGATCCTGAATTAAATAACACTTTGACAGACAAGGAATTAATGAAAAAGGTTCCAACTACTACCTCAGAAACATTCTGAGCCTCGCGATGGTTCATGACGAAAACTCTGCCTTTAGACTGATTCCTCATCCCTAGTTTAACACCAGCATTGAAAAAAGCTAACTTCTGTTGATCATTCTGACGGGCTTTACTACTTGGGTCAGGTTTGACTGCAGGTTCTCCACCATCTTTTCTAAAGCACTCTTACTCCCAGTGTCCCAATTTCTGACAATAATGGCATGTCACCAAGTTGCCTTGACAATCCTTTCCAGACACCTTTTGCGGGAAAAAGGTTCTCTTAGCTTTCTTCTCATTACCTTGGTTCCCATTAGGCTTCCGACTAGGGTACCTATTGTCTTTCTCAGTTTGGTTAAAACCACCATTGGGCTGAGGCTTCTTATCTCAACTTTGTTGGTTCCCATTGTTGTTATACTTCCTCTTTTTCTCAGAGGAGGTCCCTTCAAGCTCTCTTCCTTTCATCCCATATAACTGAGCAGCTTTACCATAAGTTTCATCAAGAGTCTCAAAAGTTACACCTCCCAACTTACTTTGGAGAGTTAAGGTTAACCTTTGCTCAAATCTTTGGGCCTTCAAAGTCTCGGACATTATTGTTTCAGGTGTGAACCTCATTAACTCCAAAATTTTTTTGCTATAATACTCATTAACAGACATAGTACCCATCCTCAGATTGGTGAACTCCATAGCCTTTTGCTTCCATAAGTACGGAGGATAAAACTTAGTCCTCAAGGCCTCTTTAAATTCGTTCCACCAAAAGTCCGGATCCTCTAAAAGATCATCTTTCCTTTGTTTCCATCATAGGTCTGCCGCATCTCTCAAATAATAAACAACGTTATTAACTCTAAAGTTTTCATGGTACACTATAGCATCAAAAAGCTTATCAAATTCTCAGATTCAGTTTTCTAAGCCAGTTGGGTCCTCTTTCCCATGGTAAGTTGAGGGTTAGACTGTTGCTACCCTCTTAAAGACCTCACCAAAACTTTCGATCTCACTCTACTTGGTTTCTTGATTAGCTATCACCTGAGTGATGTTTTCAGTTATCTTTGCTAGCTTTCTAACCATAAAACTCATACTCTTTCTCCTCCTTTCTGCCATTCTGCTAGATATAAAGGTGTTTGAGGATAAATTTCAATTAACAATCATAGAAAAGTTGTGTAACTACCAAACAATTCAATAAGCATGTAAGTATAACTAGTTGAAAACATAGCAATCACATACTTCATATATCATGGCAAATATTATGCCTTATACATAACAACTACTAAAATATTTGAGTGTATCAAAATATTCTTAAGACAATTAGGCCGATTCATGGCCAAAACAAAATAACTATATATGTCTAGGTTACTGAAGACTTTAAACTCAAGTACGTAGTCTGTCTTAATAACATTCTCCAGTTCATCAATGGCCATATAATCAGACTGGCTTGAGTATTTTTGAGAGGTAAAAGAAATACACATAGTACTACTATTTGCTCGCCAATGTAGCATGACTCCTTGCTTATCCCATACTTAGGGAACAACATAAACTTTTTCCTCAACTTCCAACAACAATAATATAAAAGCAAGAAGAATTGAAATATTACAAAAAAACATCATAACATAAATGGGGACTTTATGGGCATAGAAGGCAGGGTTTTGTGAGTTTGTGTTGTTGGATTATAAAAGATTATAGTGAAGGGATAAGTCTCCTTAGAGATGCAAAGCAACCCACGACAAGATCCTTCAATATTAACACCAGTAGCAAGATCCTTAAAAGGGTATCCCAATTCAGTTGGGTTATTAAATGTGTCAAAATCACACAAGTGAAGGACAGAGGTCCTGGAAATTCTGAACACTATATATAATTTGTGTCGCTGAAGATGTAGGTTGATGAAATAAGGGTCATTGATAATTTGGTACCATAAGTTGCTCACCCTTTTAAACCGGAGAATGGATTTTGCAGGCAATCTCAGCAGAATATCAATTACAATATCTTTTGTAAAGGGTGACATGATGATGATGATGATGATGATGATGATAATATAACCTAAGTTGCAAAAATTGGAAATGGGTTTTGCTAAACTGAAACAGTCTAAAGGCTATCAACAAATATCAAAATTGGAGAGAATTCGAGCAAGAAAGGAGGGTTTGATATAAAGAAATTATGCATAAATTAGAGTCTAATGTTCCAATTGTACAAGAAACGAGGGTTGGAATATAGGAATTGTGCATAAAAGCAGAGAAAAAAAGAGCTTACCGGAAAGTAGATAAATATGAGAAAAGCTGCAACATCAACTTCAAATTGACAAAGAGACTAGAGGAGATGAAACAGGAGGCGATTCATGTTTAGTTTTGGTTCAATTTATAATTGGGTTACATCACAACTTTCAAGTACTAGGTTAGCCCCCATGCTTTGCACGTTGCTAATTCGAAATAAAAGTGATCTTAAAATCAAGGTTTTGACGGTTGATCATAGATTCATATCAAAAATTTGCCCTAGAAAATTTATTATATGGTTTTCTCACCAAATATCCTTGACAAATTGGAAAATTCATCATATATCCCCAATGTTTCAAATGTTCAACCATATACCCCTGAATTTTTAAAAATATGCACCAACTACCCTTTTTTCCTAACCGACCTTAAATTGTCGTTTGCATTATTTACAACTTTGTCATTATTAACCTAATTAACCCTCCCTACACCCTAACCTCCTAACCCTAACGTCCTAATTAACATAACCCCAACACTAATTGTAACACCCCGATAATTCTCTTTTTCTAGAAAATACTTTTATAATAAACCTTAGAGAATTACCCAGGCATTATCGCCCGTGTGATAACGTATCGGCTTACTCAGAATTTTGCAGCGGAAAACAACTTACTAAAAACCAACTTTATTAAAACTTATTAAATAAATGTCAAATGTCTGAAACTAAAACACACCAACTTAAATAAACCTCAAACTGAATTAAAGATGTTCCTACGAAAATAACTTAAACTATGCTAGGTATATAAGTAGTCCCTCCATTCCAGATTCCCAATGAGATGCATCTGCGAACCTATAATATCAATGCAATACTGACTCTGCTCACCAGAAAGATCATCATAGGATCAATAGGCAAAGCCATGATCACACACACAACAAGCACGTAATCAGCAAAGCTGAGTACTACATATCAGACATAAATAATCCTAAACATGATACTACAAAAATAACATGCAGGAATAAATAATAACATAAGTGTATAAAAAATCTGCAGACAACTTTTACTAAACTAAACTTAAACCAACTTTTTATCACTTAAATGGAATAGTTATTGGGACGAGTTGTCTTGCCTACTAATGTGAAATGCGGGCGCGACTCCGCATTTCAGAGTGACCTGCGATATCGAGGAACCTTTGAAATAAAGAGGGATGGTGATCTATCCATTCCTAGAAAAGCTATGCCACGCTCACCATAACCCCAACCCTTATGTCCAACTCTAGACGTACACCAGTCTAAAGTCTATAACTTATTCTCGTTGCACTTTACATTAATTACATTTTATTACTTGTGTTGACACAACCAAGCAAATAACACATAATTAAGAATCACACAATCATAACAAAATTCCTTTTTATCTTTGGATTAACAAGTGATCACAACTTATCAACCAAGACTCCTTTTTCCTTTTCAACAGCTTTACCAACTTACTTGTTGAACCTAGCCAACAATAAACTTTACCTTTATATAGGTATAACTTGTAACTTACCAAATAAGGTCCACTGTCCTTATAAGATAGTAAATAATACTCAAAGAATACATGTAATACATGATTCACTTTAACTTATATTAATTCACTCACGAATTAATAAATAAACTACTCAACATGCTTGCATCAATCATTCCATACAAACATTTATAATCTGATAATATAATCACTTCTAAATCACATGCTGCACGTAGGTACATAACATGTAAAACCAATTCTAGCATCCACATATATGAACAAACAAGTTCCTATACATGATACTAATATTAAAATACTCTTAGAGCATACTTCTAAATCACATAGCACGTAAATAATGTACGTACATTGAATACACTAGCCTGTAGGCCACTTTTAAGTCGTTAAAAGTCTCCTACAACGTAATCTCCGCCTAGAAAATTAAGGTAATGAAAATTAATAACTTGAACTAAAAATTTCAGCAGCTTTAAAACGATTAAAACCCCATGAAACACGTTTTAAAAATCGTTTTTAAGTACCATAGTTACGTTATTTTTAATTCATAGTATAGTATAACTATTCTAGCAATTAAAAATCCTTAAAAACGCCATAAATCATTCTTTTCTGAAATTCCAGCACTTATAAAATTTAATAACCATCCTCAAAACATATAAAACGTATTTAAAATTACGTACTACATAAATTTCATGATTTATAATATATATATTTAGTTTCTAGCGATTAAAAACCCTAAAAACTATTATTTTCATGATTAAAACTAAAAATAAACTCAACATAATAAATCTGAAATTTATATATTAATAATCATGATGACCGAAAATATTTACATAAATAATACAGTAATTTAATTCACAAACATGCTAAATAATAATAAAAATAACAAAAAACTAGTCTTTTAATGGAATCTTAGGAAGGAAGAAAGAAAAACAATCGAAAACAATGGAAGGAAGGGGCGACGGACAGCAGCGTCAGCAAGATTTCGGTTCTTGAGGAGTATTCGTGACGTTTCTTGTTGAACAAGAAACGTTACTTAAAGAAGAAGAAACAAATTTTTGAGAGAGAAACTGAGGAACGACGCACAAGGGAAGAGAGAGAGAATGTCGAGTAGAGAGAGAGAGATAATGAAGTGAAAATTGGAAAAATAATGTGTAGGGTGAAAATATTTTGGGTTTCTAGGATATTTATATAAAGGCTTTTACTTGTGGGCTTAGGAAAAGAGATTTTAATTAATGAAACTTGATGACTAATAAGATGGGCTATTTAAGACTTTAGTCATCAAATGACTCCTTTCCTTTTTATCACTTTTTGGGCTTTCGATTCCATTAAACTTCCTTTTCAATATACTTTTAATATTTAAAACTTTTATTAAAACATGCTTAATTAAAATATTTCTAATTTTATTAAGCTATGAAAATAATTTCATTTACTTTAAAATAGTCAACCCTTTTTAAAAGTCAAATCATTTTCCAAACTCATTTGGATTTAAATATAACTACATAAATACTTAAATTTATTTATAAAAATTCTTTAAAATTGTGGGGGATTACAGTCTACCCCCCTTAAAAGAAGTTTCGTCCCGAAACATGACACAAAATCCTCGTACTTTCAAAAGTTTGAACTCTTCATTTCGAAAGTTTTTGAAACAAGGTAGTGCCTTTTGTGCACTTTTCCCATTTTGAAAACACTTGTGTTACTTCTGAACACTTTTCTTATGCGGAGACTCTACTTCTTTTGCACTAACCTGTGCAAATTGCTGAACATAGGCATACATATGCATGAAAATCTCATAAAAAATAGACAAAAGCGCGAAATTTATCGCATTCTACGCCCCTTAAAGAAAACGAGTTACGCCCACGTAACTCACCTCAAGGAATAGATCTGGATACTTTTTCCTCATATCATCTTCGGCTTCCCACGTTATAACAGCCGGTAAATAATAAAGGATTAGTATATGATTAACTTAAATTGTGAAATTTAAATGTGATCGTACGTAGGTAATACGTATGATAAGCTGTGTGTAAAAAAAATAATTTGTGCTTGTGAGTAATTGGTACTTAGAAGGAATTATATAACGATAATAATATTATTAAGTTACATGTGAATATTTAGTATCGATGTATTATTTTTAAGAAGTTGAGTTGTGGAAATTGAGAACTAGTGGAAGATAGAAATCATGTTCAACTATTAGGCAAATTGGTCGTTGTGCTTAATAGAATGGACGTTGGAGTTCTTTAATATGTATGGGTTAAGATAAATCAAGGAGTATATGTTATGGATGTTTTGGAGTAACATAATCATCTTGGGGAAAGTTAGATCACTAGTAGGCAATTTAATATAAAAATTTAGGCTTAGGATAGTACAAAAGAAGAGCAGAAAATTTCTGCAAAGGATCAAGTAGGAACAAATATCTAATTTGACTTATTGAAGAACAAGTTACGAAGTATAAGTATACCCACCCTTAGTTCACATGTATACCAAAATTGCATAAAAATTTCATCACAAAATTACAACAGGAGCTTGCTGCCCAGATCACTCCATTTCTCTCTCTCTCACTCTCCAGTCCTGCGGTATTTGCAGGACCTGGTTTCTTCTTCGTTTTCTTCAATTTCTCTCTACAAAACCTTGAATGTTCGAGCTTTAAGAGTCGGGAAGTTCAAGAAGCAAGGTTATTTCCTTCAACCAAAGAAACAGTAAGTATAGTGAATGTTTGGGTTGATTTAAAGTACTTCCTTTAGGTATTCTTATGTAATTTAATGTGAATGTTCCTTTGTGTTTTAGAATCAAAAAGAAGCAAGAATCATTCCTTAAGGAGAAGTAGAAGTCGAATTATTGTTGTTAGAAGTGAAGGTACACCTAAAACAACCCCCTTTGGAATCCTAGTATCTACTAAATTTGGGAAATTTGTTTAGAATGATTTTAAGGATGACTTTCTTGGTTTTAGGTGACTAATATCTACTGTATATTAGTATTTTATAAGGATTAATCATTGAATATTCAAAAATCAAGTGGGAAAGCATGTTCTTTCACTACATTATAACTAGTTATGTGATTTTTGTTGTTTTTCATGAACTTTTGTGTGTGATTGGAATTTGAATTGTTTTGGAATGAATTTGGTTGATGGAACAGTAGGTTAAGTGATTATTAAGAGGTTGCATGTGTAGGTATTCATGATTTTAAGAACATCCTTAATTGATAGTTGATTTTTACATAAAAAGGTCACTAAACTACCTAATTTTCCATGTTTTTATGAAGTTATGTTTAGCAAATGATAAGTGAAGTTTTAAAAGATTATTCAAAAGTTTTTATCACGAACTACTGTATTTTAGTATTAGAACTTGTTTAAAGATCTTTCGCATTCAATGACATACAAAGTAGAAGAATTTCACCTTAAAAAAAACCGCATTTTAGAAACGAATGTACGTTAGTTTTGTGTGAGAAGTTGGATAATAATTTTCTTTACAAATAAGGAAATTTCCAGTAGGTTTAAGGTTGAAGAACTCACTATTAAGTTAATGTTCAATTGAGATTCAAGCTAAGTACATCCTTGCTTCCGAAAACATCATTTTTTACTTAACATAACTTAAGTTCTTTACAAAGGGATTAGATGATCAACCTTGATTTTGATTTGATATATTGCACCTCAAATTATCATTAGCTACTGTCATAACCACTTCAATTATTCCTATTGAAATAATAAATAGTTTTCCTTCAATCACAGAACATTGATGACTTGTTTCGAAATTGTTATAAATGGTTCTAAATTCTTTTTGTGTATAGAAGAGGAATGTGTGTATATGTGTGAGGACATGTCCTATAAAAACTTGCAAGCGAGTAAAAAGTAGTTGTTTAACTCCGAATTGTGTGGAGGTTTGCATTTAGATGCACCTCAATGTGTGAACTCTTCTTCTTACGCATGACTAGAAAACCGTTTTGACTTTGTGTGTATTGAGAAGTTTGTGATTAACTTATGAACATTTGAAGTGTGGAAATTTATGATGAGATGGTGTCTTCCAAAACATGGATTTGCAAAGTAAATTTTGGATTGTGAATACATTTTATTTTCAGCCACCATAATTAGTTTTGGGTTGATATGTGTACCAGCGTAAGCTGATATTTGTTCTATGAACCTGTCCTGGTGGGGGCAGACTTTTGTGCAGGAAATAGCAAGCTAAGGTAGTCCGATGGAAGAGTATGTGAAGTCATGTCTCGACTATCATAGTGGATTCAAGCTTGAACATGATCATATTTTGCGACTTACTTCTGTTTTATGAAGAATGTTTGAATTTACATTACAATCTTATTTTGGGCTGTAATAACTAACTTATCTTTTATGTGATGAATGTTCTTTTAAATTTGCTCGCAGAGTTAACCAGCCTTATTAATGGGTTGACTCCAACAAGTGACAGCCTCCATAACCTTGATTATGATTTTGCTTCCGCTAATGCTAGAAAGTATGGTTTTAATTAATATTTAATATAAGCTAGGACGGGGGCTGTTACAAGTGGTATCCGAGCCAAGGTTTTCTTCTTTTTAAAGAAAAATGAAAACATGATTTTGATACTTATCTTCATATAGGTATTCAGTTGTTTTAAACATAGATGTTTTAAAATGATTGATTGATCATGTCCAAGGAAGCTAAGAAATGCTATGATGGTAAGAGTAACATGCTTAGTAGGGCAAATAATGTGTGTAGATTATGTGTGTGATACTTATGTGTGTTATCTAAATTATGTGATGTATGTCAATTAGATGTCTGCAAGTGGAAATGGTAACGGTAATGGGTCAAGAATAATAAGGAAGGACAACGCATATTGGGTGGTTGGTCGTGATGGTATTCGAAGGTACCAAGAAGAACCGGATGTTAAGAAGAATGAAGGAGAGGATCCTTTGATATTTGCTAGAGAGAAACTTAATAACATAGAAGAGTATATACCAGATGTATGGTGATGATGGAAACCACAACCCTTTCACTCGCCCAGCTATTCAGGCATACACCATCATCAAGACCTTACTGCGGTTTGAACCATGGGTGCTGTTCCGTTGGACTTATTGGAAATTGTTAACTTTGTTTATGGCAACACCATCCTTGCTGAATTTGAATGATAGTACTGCTATGGATAATATTGATAAGAATCTGATCAGGTGGGAAGGAACACCGGAGGAGGTGTTAGATGAGATGGAACGGACTACGCAAGCAGCTGGTTTGCAAGATATGAGTCGGAATGCTCAGTACTAGAGAGATATGTATAACAGAATAGCCACACTAGAATACCAAAGGACAAGAGGGGGAAGAGTTCCTACACCCCCTAACTCTGCTGCTAGCATGGCACCAAATCAACCTCAAAGATCTGGAGATTCTGCTACGAGTATGGCTCCTCCCCAGTCACGTAATTCTAGAGGATCAAGCGATGATTCGGGAGTGCCCTCGGGAGTGCCAGGAGTAGTATTTCGGGGAAGTAATTCGTGGATGAGTGACCCCGACTACATTCCAGAAACCCCATCCTCCAGTAGTGATGACAGTGGATATGCATATGATCCGTATAACATTCTCTAGGTGGAAGGAGTTAGTGATGATGCGGGAGGAAGTGGTGGTAGCTTTAATTATTTCTTGTATGTGTAAAAGAATTGCCAGGGTGAGATGATTGACTCTGTGCAATGCGACTAATGTATTGTACTTTGAAGTTAAGATTTTCAAGTTTATAATATATTTTGAATGATCTATGATATGAAATGTGTGCTTATATGTGTAAAGTGGGAAATTGCATTCCTTTTGGGAATAGGTGTTTAGTAATTTATATGTAATGATTTGAAAATTTTGGGGACTGCTAAGAATATTCAATTATCATTTTATAGGTTATGGCACACATCGAAGTGACCAATGAAATCCGGCAGAATGTGGAAACAAATGAACCACAGGAACAACTGGATAATTCTCAAGCCGAACAGATACATCAGCTAAGGAAAATGAATACCCGATTGCTGGAAATTCTAGAAAAGCAGGAGCAAAATAGGGATAATGAGGAAGGGAAGTTCTATAAGAGACTTGCAACTCATAAGCCACGGGGCTATGATGGCGAAGCGGATCCAGTAAAATTTGAAGACTGGATTGCATATATGGAAAAGCTACTAGATGTAGTAAACTGTCCTGAGAACCTGAAGGTAAAACTGGCATCTTTTTACCTGGAGGGCCCTGCTGATATGTGGTGGGGTACAATCAAGAAAACCTCCACTCAAGCCATTTCCACCTGGGAAATGTTTGTGGGAAAAATTGAAAATAAGTTTTTCCTCCAGCATTAAGAAGAAAAGAAAGAGAATGATTCTTGTTTTTAAGCAAGGGCAGATGTCGGTAGTGAATACGCTGCCAAGTTTATGGAACTTCGCGTTTCGCTCCAGACTTTACTAGTTGAAGGGTAAAGTCCATGCGATTCTTTGAAGGGTTAAATTTGAAATATCAGAAAAGAATTGGGGTTTATAGCAGCTTTGAGGATTTGTATGATCGAGCCTTAGAGCATGAACGGATCGAGCAAAAGGATGAAAGCTCAAAAAGAAAGAAGAAGGGGAACAAAAGATCTGGGCAGGGGTAACAAGAAATTAAAGGCATCCAGCCGGGACGTCTATGGCCTTAGTCCCCACCAGAGTAGGTGAAGGGGGGAAGAAGGAGTGGAAGTGCCGTCGTTGCGGGAAAGTTCACTATGGGAAAAACTGTGAGGGTCAAAGCATTTGTTTTAAATGCATGAAGACGGGGTATAGAATCAAGGATGTCCCGTTTTAAACTCAATCTGGAATGCTGAAAGGTAATCAAGCGCCTGGTGAGGTGTTCTTCTGAAAGCGGCTGGTGAATCAAGCTCGGGTCGTAACCTAAAGGAGTATCGAAAGCACCTGGAAGAGCATTTGCCCTTAAGTCTGAACCATCTGAGGAGCCAGAGATTATAGAGCAGAAAGGTAATGTAATTACCGGGACCTTTGATATGTGATTTACCTGCATTTGTATTATTTGATTCTGGAGCATCCCACTCTTTTATTTCAAACATATTTGCATTCCGCATAGAGCATAAACCCAAAGTGACTTCATGTGATTTGAATGTAACTTTGCCTGATAAAACTACCTTCCGATGTAAGTATATGCTGAAAGAATGTGGTATTAGAATTGCGGAGGTGGATTTGAAGGCAGATTTGATAATGTTTGATTTGTGTGTATGATGTGATTCTGGGTATGGATTGGTTGAGTAAAAATCGAGCTATAATAGAATGTTATACTCGAGTGGTGAAACTTCGACCCTTCTTAGACGGAACCATTACCATCAGGGCTGGGATGGTGCTATGGAAGCACATATTTGTCAGGTAACGGAACGAGGAGAAACTGAATCAAAATTGATGAATATACCGGTAATTCGAGAATTTCCCGATGTTTTCCGGAGGATTTACCAGGGTTGCCTCCACATCGAGTCGTGGATTTTCATATAGATTTGATTCCGGGAGCTACCCCGATCTCAAGAGCTCCGTATAGGATGGCGCCAGCTGAGATGGTAGAATTAAAGAAGCAATTAGATGAGTTGTTGCAGAAGGGTATATCAGACCTAGTGTGTCTCCATGGGGAGCACCAGTGTTGTTCGTCAAGAAAAAGGATGGCTCCATGAGATTATGTATAGATTATCGAGAGATCAATAAGATCACGGTGCGGAATAGGTATCCTTTACCAAGAATTGATGATCTATTTGATCAGCTGAGGGGAGCGAGTGTATTCTCCAAGATTGATTTGAGGTCTGGTTATCACCAGATGAGGATTGTAGAGGAGGATATACCAAAGACAGCTTTCCGCACTCGATAGGGCATTACGAGTTTTTGTATTATGCCTTTGGATTGACAATGCGCCTGCGGCTTTTATGGATTTAATGCAACGCTATTTTAAGCCGTTCTTGGATCGATTTGTGGTTATTTTATAGATGATATCTTGATATACTCAAGGAATCGTGAGGAACATGAAGGTCATCTAGAACTGTCCTGGCTACACTCCAGAGGAGAAAATTGTATGCCAAGCTTAGTAAATGTGATTTCTGGTTAGAGGAGGTGAAGTTTTGGACATGTGGTGTCTAAGGAAGGATCTCTGTAGATCCGGACAAGATTAAGGCAGTAAAGAGTGGCCAGCACCGAAGAATGTGTCAGAATTTAGGAGTTTCCTGGGTTTAGCAGGTTATTATCGGCGATTTGTGAAGAATTTCTCCAAAATAGCATTACCCATCACAAGTTTAATCAGGAAAAACTCTCGTTTCCAATGGAATGAAAAATGTGAAGCCGCCTTCTTAGAGTTAAAGCGGAGGTTGACCAGTGCTCCTATCCTGACCCTTCCTTCAGGAACTGAGGGGTTTGAAATTTACAGTGATGCTTCTAAGGAAGGTTTCGGATGTGTATTGATGCAGCACGAAAGTGATAGCCTACGCGCTCGACAGTTGGGACCTCATGAGAAAAATTATCCAGTGCATGATTTAGAATTAGCTGCAGTTGTCTTTGCTCTGAAGTTATGGCGACATTATTTGTACGGAGTTTCATGTAAGGTGTTCACGGATCATAAAAGTTTGAAGTATATCTTCACTCAAAAAGATATGAACATGAGGCAAAGAAGATGGTTAGAGTTGCTCAAAGATTACGACATCGACATTCAATATCATCCCGGAAAAGCAAATAAGGTGGCAGATGCACTCAGTAGAAGGCCAAGGAGTGAATTAAGCTTTATCGCAATGCCGATGAACTGAGTAAAGAAATAGAGTTATTTGAACTCGTTTTAGTACGTTCAGGGAATTGGGAACCATTAATGCTTCTAACTGTCCAACCTGATTATACTCAGAGATTCGAGAAAAGCAAAACAAAGATGCATTCCTGCAGGGTGTCAAAGAAAAGATTAAGAATGGCGAGGCTCAGGAGTTTGCTCAGTATGAAGACGGAAGTATAAGACTCAGAGAACGATGGTGTGTTCCCGAGGATCAGGATTTAAGACAGAAGATTTTGAAGGAAGCTCATAGTAGTTCGTATTTAGTGCATCCTGGTAGGGACAAAACGGTGCGAGACCTTAAAAAGTACTTCTGGTGGAGAGGTCTCAAGAGGATGTAGCAGATATGTGGCGAGATGTTTAACATGTCAAAAAGTGAAGTTTGAACGCCCGAAGGCACCTGGCTTTTGCAACCATTACCTATTCCGAATGAAATGGGATTCTGTCTCAATGGATTTCGTGTCTGGGTTACCAAGGTTTAGAAAAGGAAATGACTCAATTTGGGTAATAGTGGATCGTCTCACTAAAACGGCGCGATTTCTTGCAATAAAGGGAACCTGGAATCAGTCGCAGATGGCTGATGCCTACATTCGGAATGTTGTTCGTCTCCATGGGGTACCAACGAGCATCGTTTCTGATAGGGACCCTCGATTTCTGGCTCATTTCTGGGAGAAACTTCAGGAAGCCTTTGGAACAACTTAGAAATTTAGTACGGCGTTTCATCCTGCTACCGATGGTCAAACTGAACGTACAATTCAGGTATTGGAAGATATGTTGCGAGCTTGTGTTTTGGAATTCCAGGGATCTTGGGAAGATCATTTAGCTTTGATAGAATTCTCTTATAACAACAGTCATCAAGCCACAATTGGAATGGCCCCATACGAAGCCCTGTACGGTCGTAAATGTCGAACGTCGATTTGTTGGGAAGATTTGAGGAATAGAGTAGCTGTAGGACCAAAGTTGGTTCAAGAGACTATGGATCAAATCCGAATAATTCGAGAAAAGATGAAAATCGCTCAGGATCGTCAGAAGAAATACGCAGACGTAAGGAGGAGGAAACTGGAATTTGAAATTGGAGATAAAGTTTTCCTTAAAGTTTCCCCTACCAAAGGCGTAAAGAGATTCGGTATTCGAGGCAAGCTTAGTCCGAAGTTCATTGGACCTTATGAGGTCTTGAAAAGAGTTGGTGAGGTAGCTTATGAAATTGCATTGCCAACTGAACTGTCTCACATCCATAATGTTTTCCATGTATCACAGCTTCGGAAATATGTGCACGATCCTTCCCATGTGTTATCTCATGAACCATTGCAACTTGATGAGACTCTTAGTTATGAAGAGAGACCAATCAGAATATTAGACCGACGCGAAAAAGTTCTACGGAATCAGGTCATACCATTGGTCAAGGTGTTATGGACCAGTTAGGATTCGGAGCAGGCTACATGGGAAAAAGAGGCTGATATGAAGCACCGCTATCCGCAACTTTTCTAAGATACGGTTTAAGTTTCGGGACGAAACTTCTTAATGGTGGAATCGTGTAACAGCCGGTAAATAATAAAGGATTAGTATATGATTAAGTAACTTAAATTGTGAAATTTAAATGTGATCGTACGTAGGTAATACGTATGATAAGATGTGTGTAAAAAAAATAATTTGTGCTTGTGAGTAATTGGTACTTAGAAGGAATTATATAACGATAATAATATTATTAAGTTACATGTGAATATTTAGTATCGATATATTATTTTAAGAAGTTGAGTTGTGGAAATTGAGAACTAGTGGAAGATAGAAATCATGTTCAACTATTAGGCAAATTGGTCGTTGTGCTTAATAGAATGGACTTTGGAGTTCTTTAATATGTATGGGTTAAGATAAATCAAGGAGTATATGTTATGGATGTTTTGGAGTAAAATAATCATCTTGGGGAAAGTTAGATCACTAGTAGGCAATTTAATATAAAAATTTAGGCTTAGGATAGTACAAAAGAAGAGCAGAAAATTTCTGCAAAGGATCAAGTAGGAACAAATATCTAATTTGACTTATTGAAGAACAAGTTACGATGTATAAGTATACCCACCCTTAGTTCACATGTATACCAAAATTGCATAAAAATTTCATCACAAAATTACAACAGGAGCTTGCTGCCCAGATCACTCCATTTCTCTCTCTCTCACTCGCTAGTCTTGCGGTATTTGCAGGACCTGGTTTCTTCTTCGTTTTCTTCAATTTCTCTCTATAAAACCTTGCATGCAAATCTAGATTCATGTTCTATACTTAAAGGTGCATACTGGGAAGGTAAAGGTTCGAGCTTTAAGAGTCGGGAAGTTCAAGAAGCAAGGTTATTTCCTTCAACCAAAGAAACAGTAAGTATAGTGAATGTTTGGGTTGATTTAAAGTACTTCCTTTAGGTATTTTCTCATGAAATTTGGTATGAATGTTCCTTTGTGATTTAGGATCAAAAATAAGCAAGAATCATTCCTTAAGGAGAAGTAGAAGTCGGATTATTGCTGTTAGAAGTGAAGGTACACCTAAAACAACCCCCTTTGGAATCCTAGTATATACTAAATTTGGGAAATTTGTTTAGAACGATTTTAAGGATAACTTTCTTGGTTTTAGGTGACTAATATCTACTGTATATTAGTATTTGATAAGGATTAATCATTGAATATTCAAAAATCAAGTGGGAAAGCATGTTCTTTCACTACATTATAACTAGTTATGTGATTTTTGTTGTTTTTCATGAACTTTTGTGTGTGATTGAAATTTGAATTGTTTTGGAATGAAGTTTGTTGAACCCTAGTTTTGATAATGACAAAGAAACAAAGGAACAAACTAAGTAGTGAACTAATGAATTATTTAAGTGTATGGTGTCTAAGGTATCAATGCAAGGAACTGGGAGAATACGAAGTCAATGAAGAAGTCAAGAGAGGATTTCAAAGGCTAAGTAAAGAAGTTTCTATGTTGATACTGGAGCAAGCATTGGATCAAGAATAATAGAAGCTAGGCGTTTTATTTTCTAGTTCCAATGTAAAGGAACAAAGAAAGAATGGTAAGGAACTGTGGCAGAATATTTGAGAATGAAGCGTTTGTTCCTTTGTAAGGAACAAACTAAGTGGCACTTAGCAAATATGTTAAATGAACTGAACTAATATAAGGAACTAGACTTAGGCGTGTACTTAGTGTAACGGTTAAAATGATAATGGAGTAAGTCATGCCTAGATTATAGGAAATTAGTTTTTTCTAATTTCAAATGATAAAATTAGTTTTAAAAAGAAAATCTGTTTTGGAAAAGATTTTATTTTTCGGAAAATAAGAAAATAAATATCCGGTTGTTAGAAAGATTTTATTTCAAAGATATTATTTTCTTAAAGATTAGAAATTCAGATTTAAAGATAAAAAGAGCTTATAAAAACTGATTTTCGGATAATGCTCAAGGAACTCCTATTATTTAGGAGTAATGGCTGCATTTTATCCACGTTCATTTATAGTTCATGGGATCATGGGACATGATGTAAAACGTGTTCCTTAGGGGAAGGAACATCATGGGTAAATGGATTAAAACGTGTACTCTAACACTAATCCCACGTTCTTCATAATTAACACTATAAATATAGAAGTCTAGATAAGTTCCAAAGTGTGTCTGACTAAGTAATTAAGTGAGTTTAACTTATTAAGTGTCAGTGCCTTCATTCTCTCATAATAGCCATTTGTTCTTTGCCTTCTTACTCTAATTCCACTAAGCTTATTTCGATCAATTGTATTTTGGTTTTTGGGGTAAGGGAACTTTGAGTGAAGTTCTGTAAGAGAAAGGCTTTGAGTGAAGCTTGTATGTGTGAGAAAACTTCAAGTGAAGTTGAGAGGAACTGATGTTAAGGGAACAGTGGTTCAGGAACTTGAGTTTAGGAACTCAAGGTGTGGCTCGAGTTAGAATTAGGTTGTAACAGAGTTGTTTGGCCTAATTAGTGAAAGTGTTGAGTTTAAAATCCCTAGTGGTCGAGGTTGTTTCTTCTTGTTGGGCCCAAGAAGTTTTTCCTCGTAAAAATCCCTTGTGTTCCTTTAGCTTGTTTATTCGTTTAAGTTTTAATTTCCGCAAAAAGTTACGTTTATTTCTACACCTACAATTCACCCCCCTCTTGTAGTGTTCCTAGGGAAATAACAATTGGTATCAGAGCTAGAACTCACGTAAGATAGGAAACCCTATTGAGGAAAAGATCCAAGGAACAATGAATACCACCGAGAAACTTGAAGAAGGTTATTCCACTCAGAGGCCTCCTATGTTCAATGGGAAGTACTACAACTATTGGAAGAACCGCATGGAGATATTCATCAAGGCTGAAAACTATCAGGTATGGAGAGTCATTGAAGTTGGCGATTTCGAAGTCACAACTACAAATGACAAAAATGAGGTAACTCTTAAACCCCTCTCTGATTATGACAAATCTGATTTTGAAAAAATGGAAGTAAATGCCATGGCTATTAAATTATTGCATTGTGGACTTGTACCCCATGAACATAATAGGATCATGGGATGCAACTCCGCAAAGCAAATATGGGATTTACTAGAAGTAACCCACGAAGGAACTAATGAAGTTAAAAGATCGAAAATTGATTTACTTATGAATCAATATGAACTGTTCTGCATGAAATCCAAAGAAAGCATCCGAGACATGTTTACTCGTTTTACTAACATTATAAATGAGTTGGCTTCTCTTGGAAAGTTTATTTCATCTGAGGAACAGGTTCAAAAGGTTCTTAGGAGTCTTCCTAAGGACAGATGGATGGCTAAAGTCACTGCTCTTCAAGAAACAAAAGACTTCACTAAGTTCAACTTAGAACAGCTGGCAGGGTCACTTATGACTCATGAGCTTCACCTTGATACTGAATATGGTGAAAGCTCCAAATCAAAATCAATTGCTCTCAAAGCAGATGATGAAGATGATTCGGACTCTGAAGAAGAAGAAGCAGCCCTCATGGTTCGAAAATTTCGAAAGATGTACAGGAACATGAAGAATGGAAACTTCAAAGGTAAAACTAAGAAATTTTCTAACAAAGCTGCTTGTCATAAATGTGGAAGTACAGATCACTTCATCAAAGAATGTCCTCTTTGGGAAAATGACAAAACCAAAGAAAGGAACAAGGAACGCTTTGCTGAAAGGAACAAAGAATCAAAAGCACCCTTCTCTAAGGCAAACGTGCGCAAAACTATGATAGCTGCTTGGGGAGATTCAGAGACGGAAGAAGAAGAGGAACAACCAACTGAAGAAACAGCAAACCTTTGCCTCATGGCAAACATTGACGAAAAAGAAGATGAAGAAAAAATTGAGGTAAGTCAACATGGACTTAAGTCAGAACTAGATGGTAAAACTAGGACTGAAATATATGATCTTCTTTATGATGCAATTCTTGAATGTAGAGATGAACGTGAAAAACATGAAAAAACGGAACAAGCCTTAAAAGTTTGCAAGGAACACATAGAATGGCTTAAGAAAATGAGAACTGATGTCGAAACTAGATTTTTTGATTTGTTTGATAAAAACTTAAAAATCAAGGAATGTTATGAGAGTTTGAAAAATGAAAATTATCTAATTAATTTAGAGATTTCACACTTGAAGGAATTTGCCCCTATTCTGAGTTCCTTTGATATAAGATCAACCCCTCTGAAAGGATACAGATCGGAGATTGAAAAAATAAATAAAGAGAAAAATATTTTAAAGGAAGAGATCTGTAATCTTAAAAAGGAACTGGTTGTCGCAAGGATAAGTAGAAGTTTTAAAAGATTATCTCAAAAGTTTTTATCACTAAGCTACTGTATTTTAGTATTAGAACTTGTTTAAAGATCTTTCGCATTCAATGACATACCAAAGTAGAAGAATTTCATCTTAAAAAAAACCGTATTTTAGAAACGAATGTACGTTAGTTTTGTGCGAGAAGTTGGATAAATAATTTTCTTTACAAATAAGGAAATTTCCAGTAGGTTTAAGGTTGAAGAACTCCACTTATTAAGTTAATGTTCAATTGAGATTTAAGCTAAGTACATCCTTGCTTCCGAAAACATCCTTTTTACTTAACATAACTTAAGTTCTTTACAAAAGGGATTAGATGATCAACTCTTGATTTTGATATGATATATTGCACCTCAAATTATCAATTAGCTACTGTCATAACCATCTTCAATTATTCCTATTGAAATAATAAACAGTTTTCCTTCAATCACAGAACATTGATGACTTTTTTCGAAATTATGATAAATGGTTTTAAATTCTTTTTGCGTATAGAAGCGGAATGTGTGTATATGTGTGAGGACATGTCCTATAAAAGCTTGCAAGCGAGTAAAAATTAGGAGTTTAACTCCGAATTGTGTGGAGGTTTGCATTTAGATGCACCTCAATATGTGAACTCTTCTTCTTACGCATGACTAGAAAACTGTTTTGACTTTGTGTGTATTGAGAAGTTTGTGATTAACTTATGAACATTTGAAGTGTGGAAATTTATGATGAGATGGTGTCTTCCAAAACATGGATTTGGAAAGTAAATTTTGGATTGTGAATACATTTTATTTTCAGCCACCATAATTAGTTTTGGGTTGATATGTGTACCAGCGTAAGCTGATTTTTGTTCTATGAACCTGTCCTGGTGGAGGCAGACTTTTGTGCAGGAAATAGCAAGCTAAGGTAGTCCGATGGAAGAGCTAATGTAAAGTCATGTCTCGACTATCATAGTGGATTCAAGCTTGAACATGATCATATTTTGCGACTTACTTCTGTTTTATGAAGAATGTTTGAATTTTACATTACAATCTTATTTTGGGCCTGTAATAACTAACTTATCTTTTATGTGATGAATGTTCTTTTAAATTTGCTTGCAGAGTTAACTCAACCTTATTAATGGGTTGACTCCAACAAGTGACAGCCTCCATAACCTTGATTATGATTTTGCTTTCGCTAATGCTAGAAAGTATGGTTTTAATTAATATTTAATATAAGTTAGGATGGGAGCTGTTACACACGTTGCCTCTTCTGACTCGTGGTTAGACCAAAGAACCTTGACAATATGAACATCCTTGTTGCGCGTACTACGCACTTTCCTGTCGAGAATCTTGACAGGTCTTTCCTCATATGTGAGGCTACTATCTATCTGAACTCTTTCAGACTCTAACACATGACGCCCATCCGGGATATAGCGCTAAAGTTGGGAGATATGGAATACATCATGCATCTTTTCAAACTCCATTGGCAATGCCAATCTATAAGCTACTTTCCCAATGCGCTCCAAAAATTTCATATGGGTCTACATACTTGGCACTGAGCTTGCCCTTTTTCCCAAATGTCATAACGCCTTTAGTGGGTGATACTTTCAAGAATACCTTATCACCTACAGCAGACTCATCTTCGCGTCGTTTTAAATCTGCATAACTTTTCAGCCTATCTTGCGCAGCTTGAATTCGAGCCTCAATTAGTCTGACATTATTGACGGTCTCCTCAATAAATTCAGTCCCCAAAACTATATTTTCACTAAAGTCATTCCAGCAAATGGGACTCCTACATTTCCGTCCATATAATGCCTCAAATGGTGCCATTTTTATACTTGCATGATAACTATTGTTGTAGGAAAACTCAATCAAATCTAATTGGTCCTCCCAACTTCCTTGAAAATCGATCGCACATGCTCTCAACATGTCCTCCATAGTCTGATTAGTCCTCTCAGTTTAACCATCGGTCGCAGGGTGAAAGGCGGTACTCATTTTCAATGTTGTCCCAAGGTTTAATTGGACCTTTTTCCAAAACTTCGATAGAATCTAGAGTCACGGTCATAAATAATGTCCTTCGGAACTCCATGCAATCTCACTACAGGCTTGATATAGGTCTTAGCGAGTTGCTTCTTTTTCCATGTCTCCTTAATGGGTATGAATACGGCGGACTTGGTCAGTCTATCCACAATAACCCAAATGGTATCATTTCCACTTCTCGTCTTAGGTAAGGCAGTCACAAAGTCCATAGAAATAGAATCTCACTTCCATCCAGGGACCTCTAACGATTGAACCTTTCCCATAGGTCTCTTATGGTCTATCTTCACCTTCTGACAAGTTAGGCACTTAGACACATATTCAGCTACCTCTCTCTTCATGTTTGGCCCCCAATAGATCACCTTAAGGTCTTTATATAGCTTGTCACCCCCAGGGTGCACAGAATATGGAGTATTATGCCCCTCGTCCATAAGACGTCTCTTAAGGTCATTGCACTTCTGTGGTACACACCACCTCCCTTTAAACCTTAGACTCCCATCATCATGGATTTTAAAGTCAGCTTCCTTTCCTTGCTTCATTTTCTCCTTTATCTTGTCTAGGTGCTCATCACCAACTTGACCCTCAATGATTTCGTCGAAAACCGACACTCCCAAAGAAAGAGTACTAAGTCTAGCCTCACTTTCCCCATGATTTAAAATTTCTAGGCTCAACCTTTGCATATCTCGACACAACTCCTCAGGGACTATCAAAGTTCTCAAACTATGACTCGATTTCCTACTCAAAGCGTCAGCCACCACATTGGCTTTCCCCTCATGATACTGGATGTCTAGATCATAATCCTTAATCAACTCCAACCATCTTCTCTGTCTCATATTCAAATCTTTTTGAGTGAAGATGTACTTCAAGCTCTTATGGTCTGTAAATATCTTACAAGTTGCTCCATAAAGATAATGTCTCCAAATTTTCAATGCAAACACTATGGCAGCTAACTCTAAATCATGGGTAGGGTAATTAGCCTCATAAGGTTTCAATTGACGTGACGCATAAGCTATTACCTTACCATTCTGCTGTAACACACAACCCAGACCATTTTTCGATGCATCACTAAAGACCTCAAACCCTCATTTCCATCAGGCAGGTTAAAACAGGTGCAGAGGTTAAACGATCCTTCAAGATCTGGAAAGCTTCCTCACACTTTCATTCCACTCAACTTAGACTCCTTTTTCATCAAATTAGTCATAGGTCTTGCTATCTTCGAGAAATCTCTCACAAATCTCCTATAATAGCCAGCTAGACCCAAGAAACTCCTAATGTCTGACACACTCTTTGGAGTTGGCCACTCACTCACAGCTTGAATCTTAGTAGGATCTACTAACACTCCTTCTTTAGACACAAATGACCCAAAAATGCTACTTTCTCCAAACGAAACTCACACTTAGAGAACTTGGCATATAGCTTTCTTCTCAAAGTCTCCAAAATAACCTTAAATGTTCATCATGCTCGGTTTCATTCCTCGAATATATCAAAATGTCATCAATGAAAACCACTACGAACTTATCCAAAAACTCATGAAAGATCCTATTCATCAAGTCCATAAATATAGCAGGAGCATTGGTTAACCCAAATGGCATTACAGTGAACTCTAGTGACCATAACGCGTTCTAAAGGCAGTCTTAGGTACATCCTTATCGGCTACCCTCAATTGATGATACCCAGAACGTAAGTCAGTCTTTGGGAACATACTCGCTCCATTCAGTTGATCGAATAGGTCATCTATTCTAGGCAAAGGGTACTTGTTCTTGATGGTAACATTATTCAACTCCCTATAGTCAATACATAACCTCATACTTCCATCCTTTTTCTTTACGAACAATACAGGAGCTCCCCCAGGCGATGCACTAGGCCTAATATAGCCTTTATCCAAAAGCTCTTGCAATTGCGTCTTCAACTCACTCATCTCAGGAGGTGTCATTCTATAGGGTGCTTTAGATATAGGTGCAGTTCCAGGAACTAAGTCTATGGTGAACTCAACAGCTCTAGCAGGTGGCATGCCTGAAATCTTACTCGGAAATACATCCATAAACTCGTTCACTATTGGGACATCCTCAAGTTTTAGTTCAGCTTCCCTACTAATATCCTGCACGCTACAGAAGAATAGCTCACACCCCTTTCTCATCAACTTCTGCACTTGCATAGCAGAGATCACTCCAAACTTCTTATGAGGTCAATTTTCCCGAAGGATTTCTCAACACTACCTTTTGAACTTCACAATCAATGTTAGCCTTGTAAAGACTCAACCAGTTCATCCCAAGAATCACATCTAGGTCTCCAAAGTTAAACTCAATTAAGTCGGATGGAAAAACGCTCCCTCCTATCTTCAAGGGCAGGTTTTTGAACAACTTAGTGCACCTTATGACTTCCCCGGTAGGAATACTAATAGACAAGTCAATTGATTCGAATTCTACTAACCCCAGACTCTTTAGGACAGAAGACGATATAAAAGAATAAGTCGCCCCCGAATCAAAAGGCGTTTTAACAAAGACTGAATTAATAGAAAAATTACCAGTGACCACATCAGCGGACCTCTCCGCTTCGTTACGACTCATCACGAACATTTTTCCTGCAGGCTTATTCGGGTTAGGATTCTCATTTGCAGGCTTACTATAGTTTCCTTGGTTATTTTGCTGACCTCCAGACTTAGGACCCTGGTTCCCTGACTGATTGGACCCTGATCTAGCCTGATTACCATTCCCTTGAGTCTTCAGATCTTTCCCGTGCTTGGAGAAGCACTCATACTCCCTATGACCCTTCTTCTGGCAATAGTTACAAGTTACTAAATCTCCCTTGCAGTCTCTCCCAGGATGGTTTTTGTCACACTTCTTACAATGGTAAACCTTATCAGGTCTACCCTGACTACGGTTATCCTGGTTGTTTCTCCCTTGGAAATTCCCAATACCATTTCGGTTTTTCTTGAAATTCCCTTGGTTTCCTCTAGCACTAACATCTTTCCTCTTCTCACCAACTATCCCATTCTTCTCATCTCTCCTTGATTGCAACCCATAGATATGAGAAGCTCTCCCATACACCACATCTAAAGATGTAAAGGTCTCACCTCCTAGTCCCAACTGAATTTCATCAGTCAAACCTTGTTCGAACCTCTGAGCCTTAAGCTACTCAGTAGCTACAACCTCAGGTGCAAACCTAGACAGGGCTATGAATTTGCTATAGTACTCAAAAATGGTCATACTACCCATCCTAAGGTTGATGAACTCTTGAGCTTTTTGTTTTCTAATGAAGGCAGGATAAAACTTTCCCCTCAAAACAACCACAAAGGCTTCCCAATTGAATCCCTCAGCAGCACTCATCTCTCCACCAGAGGTCAGCCTCATCCTTTAGATAAAACACAGCCTAACCTACTCTCATATTAGCAGGGCAGTTCACTACCTCAAATAGCTTTTCAAATTCCCTAATCCAATTCTCTAGGAAGGTAGGGTCAGATTGTCCCTTAAAGTAGGGTGGTTTCACTTTGGCCGGTCTTTCGAACATCTCTCCAGCAGTCTCAGGACGTTCGACCTTATCCTGATTCAGTTTCTCCGCCAAGAGGCGAATAGCATAAGCTAGCTCAGTATTGTTAGCCATTCTACCCCGGGACCTGAAAGTAATATAACTCAACTTAGGTTCCAGTATGACTTACATAGTCATCTAATAAGGCAACATTTGATTTGATCATTAAAGATCGCATCAACAAACAATTCCACTAAGTTTCAACATGAAGTGTTCTCTAATAATCACATAATTGTTCACGTAAATATATTCATATCCACATGAAATGGAATTGAGCAAGTAAAAAAAATATGATCACATAATGAAAATTTAAATAAATAAAAAAATTCCCATCACGTGCCCAAAATAAATTCTTACTCACTCCAATAAAATAAATAATATTTTTATTCTTCCATAGAAGGAAAAAAAATGTAAAATAAATAACATAATAGTACCTATATTTTTCCTAAAATAATAACTCTATAAAACATTTTTGTCATTGTTGGCACCATCCAACATTATTCTTATAACTAATATCTTATGTATATTTATATATTAAAAAAAAGTATATAAGTATATATATATATAACCTATGGCACTACATTGCCATCTTTATCCTTATCTTCCTTATATTGTTCAGGCAGGAATGTAGCATCCTCAGAATCCTCTTCTTCCCCATCCTCATCATAATCAATGAATTTCCTCTGTATCTTTGATCTTCTAATGGGTATGGTATCCTCATCCTCTTCAGGTTCGGTCTCTGATTCATACCTGAAGTAAGCATGGTAAATATCATCCCTAGTGGTGCCTCGAGCATGGTCCATTTCTAATATCATCTCATCATCACTAGGCAAACCTTTTCTTAAGATGCATCGCATCGTCCAGTGAAGATCTGTATACTCTCTATGGTCGTTAGGTGCATGGAACTCGTCGACTTCGTCATCGCTCAAAACGATGGGGTTAAAATAGCTTCCTAGGTTAGCAGCCATAATTGAAGAGCTACAACACAATAAACCATAGTGGTTTAGCACTCTCTGACGTGTTCCCACAAAATAATAGGGGTAAACAAAAACAAAGGCATGAAAAATATAACACCTCAGCAGGCAAGAAAGATATAACAGTTAGCAGGGAAGAAAAATATTCATGCATCATTAGCAGGAAAGTGTAATAATATAATGCATCATTACAGAAAGAAATGATAATATGCATATTTGCAGGGAAGAAAGATAATAATGATGCTGAACTAACTTCCTGATGCAGGCATATAATATTTCTATCCTATATGCCCTTCCTATACTATCCATTCTCACAATGTAATATTATAACCTTAAAGGCATGAAATATAATGCAGACACTTTTATAAAATATTACTTAAGTGCCAAAAAAAAGGTTTCGAATATATAAGAAAAAATTTCGAACTAATATATATTCGAAAGAAGGAAAAAAAATTTCGAAACTTATATTATTCGAAAAAAATTCGAACTCTGAAAGAAAAAAAAATATTTTGAAATAATAAAGAGAAAAAAAAAATTCGGATCATAATAAAAAAAATCGAGTTCTAAAATTTTCCGAAAAATTTTCGGTATATAAAAAAAAAATTCGGTTCTGAAAAAAATATACTCTATGTCCAACTTTTCGAACTAAATACGTAGGAGCAATTCTAAGGTTTCCTTCAAATAACTAATAAGCTAAATCACTTAGTAAGCTAGCTAGCTAGTTAGTTAGGCGTCTATAAGTCTTGAACTAACCTAAAGCTCCTAGATACCACTTTGTAACACCCCGATAATTCTCTCTTTCTAGAAAATACTTTTATAATAAACCTTAGAGAATTACCCAGGCATTATCGCCCGTGTGATAACGTATCGGCTTACTCAGAATTTTGCAGCGGAAAACAACTTACTAAAAACCAACTTTATTAAAACTTATCAAATAAATGACAAATGTCTGAAACTAAAACACACCAACTTAAATAAACCTCAAACTGAATTAAAGATGTTCCTACGAAAATAACTTAAACTATGCTAGGTATATAAGTAGTCCCTCCATTCCAGATTCCCAATGAGATGCATCTGCGAACCTGTAATGTCAATGCAATACTGACTCTGCTCACCAGAAGGATCATCACAGGATCAATAGGCAAAGCCATGATCACACACACAACAAGCACGTAATCAGCAAAGCTGAGTACTACATAGCAGACATAAATAATCCTAAACATGATACTACAAAAATAACATGCAGGAATAAATAATAACATACGTGTATAAAAAATCTGCAGACAACTTTTACTAAACTAAACTTAAACCAACTTTTTATCACTTAAATGGAATAGTTATTGGGACGAGTTGTCTTGCCTACTAATGTGAACTGCGGGCGCGACTCCGCATTTCAGAGTGACCTGCGATATCGAGGAACCTTTGAAATAAAGAGGGATGGTGATCTATCCATTCCTAGAAAAGCTATGGCACGCTCACCATAACCCCAACCCTTATGTCCAACTCTAGACGTACACCAGTCTAAAGTCTATAACTTATTCTCGTTGCACTTTACATTAATTACATTTTATTACTTGTGTTGACACAACCAAGCAAATAACACATAATTAAGAATCACACAATCATAACAAAATTCCTTTTTATCTTTGGATTAACAAGTGATCACAACTTATCAACCAAGACTCCTTTTTCCTTTTCAACAGCTTTACCAACTTACTTGTTGAACCTAGCCAACAATAAACTTTACCTTTATATAGGTATAACTTGTAACTTACCAAATAAGGTCCACTGTCCTTATAAGATAGTAAATAATACTCAAAGAATACATATAATACATGATTCACTTTAACTTATATTAATTCACTCACGAATTAATAAATAAACTACTCAACATGCTTGCATCAATCATTCCATACAAACATTTATAATCTGATAATATAATCACTTCTAAATCACATGCTGCACGTAGGTACATAACATGTAAAACAAATTCTAGCATCCACATATATGAACAAACAAGTTCCTATACATGATACTAATATTAAAATACTCTTAGAGCATACTTCTAAATCACATAGCACGTAAATAATGTACGTACCTTGAATACACTAGCCTGTAGTCCACTTTTAAGTCGTTAAAAGTCTCCTACAACGTAATCTCCGCCTAGAAAATAAGGTAATGAAAATTAATAACTTGAACTAAAAATTTCAGCAGCTTTAAAACGATTAAAACCCCATGAAACACGTTTTAAAAATCGTTTTTAAGTACCATAGTTACGTTATTTTTAATTCATAGTATAGTATAACTATTCTAGCAATTAAAAATCCTTAAAAACGCCATAAATCATTCTTTTCTGAAATTCCAGCACTTATAAAATTTAATAACCATCCTCAAAACATATAAAACGTATTTAAAATTACGTACTACATAAATTTCATGATTTATAATAATATATTTAGTTTCTAGCGATTAAAAACCCTAAAAACTATTATTTTCATGATTAAAACTAAAAATAAACTCAACATAATAAATCTGAAATTTATATATTAATAATCATGATGACCGAAAATATTTACATAAATAATACAGTAATTTAATTCACAAACATGCTAAATAATAATAAAAATAACATAAAAACTAGTCTTTTAATGGAATCTTAGGAAGGAAGAAAGAAAACAATCGAAAACAATGGAAGGAAGGGGCGACGGACAGCAGCGTCAGCAAGATTTCGGTTCTTGAGGAGTATTCGTGACGTTTCTTGTTGAACAAGAAACGTTACTTAAAGAAGAAGAAACAAATTTTTGAGAGAGAAACTGAGGAACGACGCACAAGGGAAGAGAGAGAGAATGTCGAGTAGAGAGAGAGAGAGAATGACGTGAAAATTGGAAAAATAATGTGTAGGGTGAAAAGATTTTGGGTTTCTAGGATATTTATATAAAGGCTTTTACTTGCGGGCTTAGGAAAAGAGATTTTAATTAATGAAACTTGATGACTAATAAGATGGGCTATTTAAGACTTTAGTCATTAAATGACTCCTTTCCTTTTTATCACTTTTTGGGCTTTCGATTCCATTAAACTTCCTTTTCAATATACTTTTAATATTTAAAACTTTTATTAAAACATGCTTAATTAAAATATTTGTAATTCTATTAAGTTATGAAAAATAATTTCATTTGACTTTTAAAATAGTCAACCCTTTTTAAAAGTCAAATCATTTTCCAAACTCATTTGGATTTAAATATAAATACATATATACTTAAATATATTAATAAAAATTCTTTAAAATTGTGGGAGATTACACTAATACCCTTAACCTGGCTCATTATCCTTAATAAATGAAACACTATATCTCACGGCCAAAACGACATTTTCTGAAAAAAACGGACGCCACCGACGATCCTTTAAGAGCACGAATTTCGAGAAGCCATCAAAACGAGTACCAATACGACGTATTATGGGCACGCTTCCCGATGCGATCTTGAACTGCTGATTTTGCCGCCAAAACAACTTTTTTTAAAAAAAAAAACGATTTCAGCCTTTCAATGGTCATAGGTGTGTTTTTCAAAAAAAGTTGTTTTGCCTGTTGTATTTGTAATCGTTTTGAAGGGTTTCACGTAATTGATGCCCTCACTAGTAGAATAAATGCTATTTGATGCGGTTAAAAAGTGTCCTATTGCTGCGGTTTTGGGCGCGCAGCAATTAAGGGGGCAGCAATAGGTATTAATTATATTGCTGCGGTTTTAAACAGCAGCAATATCGACAAATATTGCCACGGTTTTTAGGCCAAACCGCAGCAATATGTGTTTTTAAAATATTAAAAAATACAGGTATATTGCTCCGGTTTCTTCCCAAAACCGCAACAATATAGGCACGGTAGGTAAAAAAAAAAAAAAATTCAATTACTCAAGGCGTGAATTATTGGGAGTTATAATACACTTGTAATATAAACATTTCTAATCCAAGGAAGCTATTGCAGTACAATAACATCACAAAAGTAACTAACCCAAACTACTATATATATATAATATAATATATATATATATATATATATATATATACAATAAAAATAATATTTTATAAACCCTAATTACAAAATATATAAAAATAAATAAAAACAGACTAATACAGAAAAATTTAAAAGAAAC